>NW_024581077.1:2457197-2475863 GCF_017639235.1 Corvus kubaryi | reverse complement strand
GCGGGAGCCCGCCCCGCGCAGCGCCCCGCCGCGCCTCCGCGCAGGGAGGGCACGGCGCGGCACGGCACGGCACGGCACGGCACGGCACGGCACGGGGTGCTACCTTAGCCTGGCACCGAGCAGTTCCCCTCCGCCCCTGGGGAGCCCCGACCCTCACCCTCAACCCCGAGGAGCGCACTTCCAGCGGCTGCATTCCACCCCTCCTCGCAGGGGCCCCTTCTCCTTGGTGACCCACTAGCTGCCCCCCCACCCTTCCTCCCTTAGAAACGCCGGGGACTCCTGTCCGTGTCTGCTCTCCCTACAACAGGTCCCCCCTTCTGTCCCGTGTGGCCAGCGCCCCTGGGAGACATCGTCACTATTCCCAGTGTTCCCACCAGGGGTGTTGGTCCCAGGGGCTCCCCAAGCTCGGCTCCACAGGGACAGGGTAGGCTGAGCCCCGTGCAGATGTGTTTGGGCTCAGCAGACGTGTTTGGGCTCATCGTGCCCCAATCCTCCCCCCACTTCTGGCCTTTCTCCAGCCCAAAAGTGCTCAGCTCTTCCACAGTCGGATTAAAAATGTCCGGGGTGGTTTTCTAAGCTACCGCTTTGTCTTCTCAATGGGTTAAACTGCACTGCTGCTGGGTCACATCTGGGCTGTAGCGTTGTTTGTTTTTTCATTGGGGCCATGAAACCTGCAGGGCACTGCTAGATACCTCCTGGCATTCGTCTAAATCCCTGTAAAAAAGTAAGTGTGGATGAAGCATTTGTGAATTTGGGAGGAAAATGCTGGATGATTAAGCAGACCTTTAACATGTCAGCAGGAGGAGGGATTAAGAGCAGAGAAATGAGGCTCACACTTAAATTCTCTTGATATTATTTACACCTGTAATAAAATCTGGTTGAGCTGGTTGTGCCTTTAGCAAAAACATGTCATCTATTAATGAATTGTTTGTAAAGCACATTGAAAATATTTGTAAAACCCTGGTTAAGCAACCTCCTTCTGTGTGCATACAGCATGTAGCATGTGCGTGTGCTCCCGAGGGTGTCTGTCACAGGCAGCTATGCCTCTGAACACACCTCAGGGCCTTCACTGCTCCCCATCATTCCCCAGCTCAGTTGGTCAGCCAAGACTGGGACTAATGGGATCAGCCACCCCTCAGCTATTGCTCCTTACCAAGCACGACACTGTAAATCACAGCAAGACCCACGCTATGAAGTGCTCTGTGCTCTCTCACTGCAGGTTTTCCCTCTGAGGCTCCATCGCCAGTGGGGTTTCTTCACCTCTGAGAGGGGAAACTGTGTGTGAGCTGTCCTGGGACATTGCAGGGACTGATGGGCATTAAGTGTGCTTTCCTCTAGCAAGATGGGTCGTGCTTTAATTGAGGTTTCCTGAGCGTAGGTATTTACATAGCTCTCATTGCTGTAACACTTATGTCTAGCTTGAATAAACAGTGTCTCTAACCTCACAAAATCCTTGTGAGGCAGACGAGTAATACTATCTTAACTTTTTAAACACAGGGGCAGACAGTGCTCCAGTCCCAAGGTCAGGCAAGGAGCCTGCAATGGAGTCAGCAACTCAACCATATCTTGCAAGGCCCATATTTACCTGCAGGCATTGCTGTCTGCACCCAGCAGTGCTCAGCTGCTAATCTGGGTGGGTGATAATGCTGTGAACGCACATGGTGTGCTGCACATGTTGCCAGCACCGCCGAGTTTACCATTGACAGGACACAAGCACAGGGAATGGGTGAGGCGTGCTCCCCATGCAGTCAAACACCTCAAAATAGGAGGCAGGCTTCCATGGGAGAAGGTTTTGGTTGGAGTTTCTTTTTTTTCCAAATTATGTAGGAAAGAAGGCTAGAGGGAGAATCATAACGACCTTAAAAACTACGCATCTTTGTCTTAGTATATGAAACCCCTTTTCATCTGCTGTCTCCTGCTGCAGTTAGGCACTGAAGTGGAGTTTGCTGCTACCAGAACAAGGCCTTTACCTAATTCCCACGAAATAAACCACCTACTGCATATTCAGAAGTTACAAAGCAAAGCCGTCAACCCATGGACCTGGTCCTTGGGGTAAGTAAAACTGCAGCGGACACAAATACCTTTGTAGAAGAACTCTCCCCCTCCAAAAAAACCCTCGTACCAGTATTGCCTCTTCTTTGAGAATACAAAATAAATATTAGAAAGTGCTACATTGTTGTGTTTGCTTTGGAAAGTCTTTTAGATAATGGGAATTAGTTTTCAAAACAAGAGTGCTGTGAGAGGCTGTGGCAAATCATATGAGAAGTTGGAGTTGGAAAAAATGGCAATTAACCTGCTTTGAACCTTACGCATATATTAACAGTGATTCAATGTCACCATGATAAGCATGTAGATAACATTTTCTTTAAATAGATCAAAATAGGAAACCTCCTGGATAGTGGATTTATAGATTCTTAAATTACTGGGCAGTGTGAGACACTGGCCTGAATCTGGCACAGCAAAAGTTATATTCCTTCCTTGATTATTGATTGCCTGATTTGCAGCATTTTTTTTAATAAATTTGATTTTGAGGGTTCTTTAGTTAAAGGATCAGCAGCCACCCTTATAATTATTATTTATTGTCGCCACCAATAATTACATTTAGTTTTTAGTCTGAGTTATCTTCAGCTTCCAGCCACTGACTTTTGTTCTGTCTTTGCTGGACAGGTTGAGAAGTCATTATTGGGATTATCCCTGTAGGTAATGTCAGTCTGTGATTAAGTTACCTTTTGGCTTTTTTTAGTAAGTAAAATAGATTGAACTTCCTGGGTTTCTTATTGTAAGGTGCCTTTCCCAGTTCTTTATTCATATTTTTTATTTTAAAGGAGTAAGATTTTACCCTGCTGTTTAAATACCACTTTCAGCCCAAACCATCCTTTACAGTGTAAATAGATGTGTCTGAATTAGCAGTCTAAGCCCTCTTGGTCCCTTTCGAGTCAGCTAAAGCCAGGATAGACAGACACTTGCAGAAGGCAGCTTACATAATAGGAAGGATGTTAATACAAAATCCTACTTATTATTATCTTGTTTTTAGTATTGCATAAGTTTGTATGCCTTTTTTTTGCATATTTATTAAAGCCATGGGCATACTTTTACACTACAAAAATAAGTAATGCTTACCATTATTTGTTCCATTACCTTGCAGGGTATCTAAGAAGGTTCATAACTCTTCTATGAACATTTTCAATGCATCAACATTTGCCTGAACTGCAGTGGTAGAACATGGCTCAGCTTTCTCATTGGAGTGATACTTGTGTCAAAATCTCAGTCCTACAAGAAGACCTTGCTTAGACTTCCAAGGACATGATCTCTCCCACTGCATCGCAAGGAGAGCCAGGACTGATATCTTGCAGGCAGATCTGAGAAAGCTTGGGCATCCTGTTGGTTTTCTAAAAATCCTGTGGATACCACATTAGGACGTCATTATTTTAACCAAACATAGATGTCAGCTTTTGGTCAGATGAATTTCATTCTAGAAATGCCTCTATCTCTCAGCTGACTGTAAAAGGAATGTAGGATGACCAGCCCAGAGATGAAAACTCTCAAAGAGGTGTCTAGTACTGGGTGAGAACAGTTTCTGCCTCCCAGCCAGTCTCCTGGGAATTGATGACAGAAAATATTGCTATTGCCTGCCAGAAAGTTCTTTTAAAGATATTGGATACAAAAAATCTAAACAGATAGGGGTTTTAAAATGTATACATTCTAGAGCAGTTTTGGGACACTGAAATTTTAAGAATGACTTAATTACTATTAGTTATCTATATTATGCAACTCAGCTCATATGTATTTTTCAATATACAACAAAAATGACTGTTGAACCTCACTGTTACCTGTTTCGTTTACTGACAATTCCACAGCTTCCATCAAGTAACAGACTTGTACCATTAATGATTTTCTTTTAGACTCAATTTACATAAAACAATATTGTCTTTGACCATCTGTCCATTAATTTTTTTTGGTTTGTATATTTTATTACATTCTTGTAATTCGTTTTGGATTTATATTAATTCAAATCAATGTCTCCTTCCTACTCTTTGACATTTATGCTTTTATTAAACTTAATTAACTTCATAATTTTTAAATTTTATTAAAGAATTTTAATTTTTTTCCATCTGAATTTCCAGTTGAATTTTTTAATCAGGACCTTCTATCTCAAAATCAAGACCTAAATCAATCACCTTCTTTATTCAGTGATGTCTTTGCAAGCATCCAGCAATATATTTTAAATGGTTTCCTAATTACTATTCACAAGCTTAACATAAGTTTTCTCCCTTAGTTCTGTCCTTCGTGAGGCTGACCCTTTTAAAGCAGGAAATACATATATTCCCCAGTTTGCATTTATCCTGCTGTAGTTATCCATTATCATCATCATTTCAATTGTCCAGTAACAGTCAGAAAAGAAGTGGTATCGTCATGACACTTCCAGTGAACGTGGCTTTACGCAATGTCAGAAACAAACCCAGTGCAATGAGCTGCATATGTGTTTATGCACATGTGTAGATACAGATATGCGAATATATTTACACACACAAATATCAGGGGTTTTACATATAAAGTGTTCATAGAATCATAGAAACATTAAAGTTGGAGAAGATCATCCACTGCAAGCACTAATCCAGCACTGCCAAGTCCACCACTAAACCATGTCTCTAAGTGCCACATTTACATGTTTTTTGAACACTTCCAGGAATGGTGATTCCATCACTTCCTTGAGTAGCCTGTTCCAGCACATAATCACCTCTTCAGTAAAGCAATTTTTCCTGATATATAATCTAAACCTCTCCTGGTGCAACTTGAGGCCATTTCCTCTTGTTCTATTGTTCACTGGGAGAAGAGACTGCCCCCAACTTGGCTTCAGGTAATCGTAGAGAGCAGATATAATACAGATAACACCAGTGCCCAAGGTAGTGCACATTGTGGCACTTGTATTCCATGAAGTTGAATCAATCAACACTGATCTCAGTGGGACAGGACTTGTCCCAGACTTTAAAATAAAGCATATATTATATGAAAATTTACCTGCCATAGCACACTGCAGAATCCTTCTGGGACTGACCCAATGGGATTTGGCTCCTGAAACTCTCAGGATACTCTCTTTAGGTTTCTACCTTTTGTGACTCCATGTGAGCCAGCTCTCTGTGCAAAGGGAGACCCAGACAATATCAGTAGTGAGTCTAGAGCACAAGTCTCCTGACAGGCTGTGAATCTCTGTTTTCATGCAGTTATGACTGTAATTTCTCAATGGTGCTTCAGTGCAGCTAAGCTGTGACACAGATCCCATATCTAGATTCAGATGTGTAATTCCTTGCATGCCAATTTGGGTCAATAGTTGCTCCATGACCCTTAAAAGTCAATATTTGGTTTGCAGAGAGACCTCAGAATTTGCTTTTATAGCATTGTAAACAGGAAGTTTCAGTTCTACTTAATATGCATAAATCCTTTGCATTTAGATAGCATCAAAACCATTCAATAATACAAGAGTATTTTTCAGGTGATGGGTGGGGTTAGAAATCCAGGTGGCACAGAGGTATCACACACAGTGTTCCATGGGAAACAGGGAGCAAAGCTGTCCATAAATTTCATAAGATGAATGGTGTCCATATAAAGGCCACTTAGGTCACTTCATCTATGTGTCAATATTTTTTTTTCACACAGGTACTTCTCTTTCTAACTTAGAGAATAACTTCAATTTTTAAAAAACTTTTAATCAGTTTTCCAAAAGCCTCTTTCCTCATATAATTCGGATTGATATACCTCTCCAACCAGCCTAGCAGAACAGGCAAGAAGCTGTGAGGCAAAGTCACTCTCAGGATCTAGTGAGACAAAAACATTTGTACAATGACTTTTCCCTAGTGTATCTACATTTATAGAATGTTGTCCTAAAATACAAATCCTGTCCAAAACACCCTGCCCTCTTCCCTTGCCTAATTTTGACAGACCTCTCAGGAAAGCTCTGCTTCAGAGATGCAGCATAACTGGTTTCAAGAACATCTCTTCCCTTTGGGACAATCAGTAGACTTTTGAAAATCAGAGTCATGGTGGAGGCAAAACTCAACATGAACTTTGGAATTAATGTTTTTGTCTCTCAGAATGACTTTCAGCTTAAACTGCTGCTCACCATTACTTCTATAATGCTCAGAACCTCACATTTTGGCTTGAAATTTCCCAAACTGACCTTAGCCCAAGTGATTGGTGTTTTTTGGAAACTGATGAACAGTTTTCTTCTCCGAAGATTGTTCTGAGGTCCCCCCTCCCCCCCCCCTTTTTTTTTAATGCTCAGATAAGTCCAAAACAGCTTGGGTTTGTAACTTCAGATTTGGCATGTGCAGAGTGCAATCGTGAAGGAGGAATGCACCTTTTGTCTCGTTTGAAGAAGTTTCATTTCGCAATAGCAAATTAGCCTGAAAATTTTGGAAATAATAGACTGATTGCTCATGAGGCGTGATTTAGCCACGGTAGAAAATGACAGGCTGGGCTCTCTCTCCCTGAAAGGTCATGAGTCTTGCTTTATAAATAAGGCTTAGTTTCCTTTTTGCAGAGTCATCTTTCCCACTAAACCTTTCTGCATCCTGTTTTGCTTTAATTCTATGGCAGCATCAGAGGTTATTTCCTGTGTGTTTGCTGTCCATAAGCAACATTGCACTTGGCTTTTGGTGTCGTTTTGCACATTCTGTGAAGCAAATTTCAGTGGACTTGATTTAAGAGGGACTCTTTCTGCCTTATGTGAGATGCTGAGATAACTTACTGCTCCTAACTCACCCCGGTTGCACTCAGTCCTCGTCCTCACGTCCAGTTGTCACCAACATCACACAAACATGCTTATGGACACAGGGGGACAGATTTTTTAAAAATCATCCTACAGTGCTTTCTCCTCAAATGTATTACCCAGTAAATAAGCACTAAGATTTCAAACATTTAAGTTAATTAACTTATTACCAAATAAGTAAATATCAAGCTTTTAAGCATGCATATTAATTAATTAATCCATTAAATGTTTTATCTTTGGAAATTATATCAGGCTGAGATATAAATCCCTCAAAATCAAAGCTGAGGAGGTAGGTTTACTGTTATGCTTCAGCTGGTTTGCACTGCTCCAGTGATACCATGACGAGCTGGTTTAGTCAATCAGTTATTGCAGGCTGAAAGCTGTTCTGTGTCATTGGAGCAGCACAGAGCTGTCAGGCGTGTGATGAATCTGGCCACAAATCTTAAAAAGTACTGTTTTTCCCCATTAAAAAGGCTATGTGAGCTGATATGCTGTGTTTAGTTACATAACAGCGAGTATTGACTTGCAGGGCACGGCTGGAAAAAACCCTTCTTTGTATTGTGTTAGGCAGGCGGCAGGGTCATTCTCCTGGGAAAGAAACTCGACATCTGCCAAGAGGTGAAGTTTGCTGCATTCACGTTGCTTTTGTGGTGCCTGTGAATACACAAAGGGGGAACTGGACACAGGAGTGAAACCTGTCCCGGTGCGGATATGGGACATTGCTCTCGGGAGCCGCGTCATGCACTAGTAATGCAGCTTTAAGTTATACACACCACTGCCTCCAGGTCCTTATAGAATCACAGAGAACTTTAAATAAGCAGCAATACTTGAGTCTTCCAGTTCTAGCTGGACTGCCCAGTTTACAGTGGCACTATTCTTCACTTTGTGGGCCATTTAAAACACAGTTACTGAGTGCTAATTATTTCCAAATTCTTGTCTCCACTGTGATTCTTTTATTTTTTTCTGACTTAAAAAAAAATTTATTTATTTATGGTTGTTTTCTCTTTAAATGATTTCAGTATGCATTCAGTTTGAGAGCTGTATAGTTATTTTATTTAAGGAGATGAGTTTTTGCTAATATATTTATACACCCAGCATGGATATAATTGCAAAAGATATCTGCTTTATTCTACTTTCTCTTCCAGAATAGTTTATTCCCCTTTCTCACACAGACAGAGCTGCTCTTCCATTAACCATATGATATTCATAGCTTTTCTTTTTCTTTACCTATTCCTATACACTTAAACTAGTCCTACGTTCACAGGAAGACAAACACATAAATGTCATACCAGACATTGAGAAGGACTGGTTTGGCAAGTCTTTGGCAAACAGGTTTCCTAATTTCTATCCAAGATGGCAAATCAATCATATAGATTACTGTTACACAAACCAAAGGACTTTCAAATTAGTTGGTGCATAAATAATGCCATTCTGTCTTGTGCAGAAGGCTTTGCTGCCATTCTACATTTGCCTTATGTTCCTTGCACGCATACAGGCGATTATGTGGAGTGCAACCCACCTTACACTTTGTACATATGTGCTCTTCCTCTGACTCCCTGGCAGGGCATGGTAGGCCCAGGTACTAATTGTTAGAAAACTAACAGAATAAAATAAATAGTGCTGTGATGACAAGGAGGGGTGGTGTGACCGTGAAAGGAAACAGATCAGCTTAGTTTGGCTTCAGCTGTGAGGGAACCGCACCCTTCTTCTTGTATATTGTGCTGATCACGGTGGTATTTTTGCACTGTACTGAGGTTTTGTTATCAATGGAACTAATGCTGAATTTTATTTTTATTATTACTGGATCTGGAATTTGAGCATGTACTGATCTTTCATTCTTGGGCAGTGTAATTTATATTTGGAGGCTGACAATTCATCTATTTCCCCATAGACTCATACATGAACATAGAAAAGAATGAGAGTTTATGTGAATTCCATTTTTCTCAGGCATTTTTATCCCTGGGAGAGACTTCCATGGGCCAAATTACCATGAAAACTAGATTACCATGATATTTCAGTTCCTTACAGTAAAAGATCATGTCATTCAGTACTGTTGACACTATACACACATCCTTGGGGAATTATGAAAAATATAAAAAGAAAACTCCTAAAAAAGTGCATTGAAAAAATGTAAGAAAGCTGCCATCCAACCTAAATATTCCCCATGTAAAACTGGAGCAGATTATTTCCCAAATATGAAAATTTCAGGCTACAACTGGGCATGGTGCTATATTGAGAGGCGAGGTTATTATTCAGTTTATGATATAAAATTACTTCAAATATATGAAGAAATTAATTGGAAAGAAGATAAACACAAAAACAACCCCCTTTGCTCTCATCATATGGGGAAAAGCAGTGAAGAATTGGGCTCCAAATTTAGACAAAAGCCACCGTATCTGCCCTTCCAGTGCAGTTGGTTCCTGAGGCTGAGGTAGAGTGACCCCTCCATGTTGTAATCCTGCAGGAAAGGCTCTCAAAGGCTCTCTTTGCCACCATGCCAAGATGACTGCAGTGGAAGGCAACCACTGCAAAAGCCAGTGACCCTCTCTGTGCTGCCCCAAAGCCTGCCTCTCCTTCCTATGCATCTGATGCAGGGATGTAGTTTTTTGATAGCCTTTGCGGGTGCTGGGTTAGCCTCCATTGAATACCGCGTGGGCAAGGCAGATAGAGAAGGTAATTGAGTCCAGTTCAGATCTAAGGTGGCTGCACTGGAGATGCTTCCCTCTGCCTTGACTATCAAAGGAGCTCAGGATGTGTGTCTCATTCCTTAGCTGCTTCAGGCAGTTGGGTAAAAGGTAAGAGGAACTAACAGAGGCTCAAGTTAAATAGGAGAGTGCGGATCAAGGAAGAATTTATACAAAAACCCTTGGGCAACAGTGCATGACTGTAGGATAAATATTCTTCAGCCTGACTAGAGGATCATTTTAACATCTTTATTGTAAGACTCGCACATAAAACGTAATACCATGCCCCTCCAGCCTTTGAATTATGAAAGGATAAACTGGGTCCCAAGAATATGATTTCTGTAAGTAAATAGCCAGCATTTCCAGAGATCATTTGTTAAGTAGACACAAGGGAAAACAGGATTTCAAAAATCCTTCTGGAAAGCTGTATTGGTGAGAGATGGATTTACTTTCTTTGGCTAAACCAAACTGAGTTGCTGGATGTTAAGCGACATTTGTTTTGAGACAATGAACTTCAGGTAAGTGTGTAAACTTGTGTATCTCTTTTTTTGGACCACCAGTAGTTATAACTCCTTCATACATTGGTAAAAGCTGCATACTCTTTCAACCTGAGCTATTTAGTTAACTTAAAATTTCACTTTATCCTCTGAAAGTATGCTTTTCTGTGCTATTTTTACGTCTTTCTCCCTAAGCAGAGATGGATGCAGTTCAGTGGGTGGGGGAGTGCCAGGAGAAGGTACAATTTCTTGCATACATTATGATTTCCCCTGTGAAGTTTGCTTAAGTTCTGCTATGAGGGAACTTACTTGAACTATATCATTTGGGTTAATCCTTTTTTTTGGCATTGAGACAGAATTTGGACATCTGTGGACATCAGGTCATTAACTATCCTTACTGCCTTGTTTTTAGAGGCAGCATGCTCTCCCAGCCAGGGCTGTATTGATTCCCTCCTGGGCTTCTGACTGAAGAGATCTGTGTAAAACATTAACATACATTTCTTGTCCAAAAAAAGAACCAAGGAAATTCTTTTATTTTCTATAAATAGGATAAAGAAGGAAGGTGCTTTTCTGGTGTGGGAGGGGAATGTAAAATGATACCATGTCTGACCAGTTACCTCATCTCTATGCACAGGCATAGGCACATGCATACTGAGCTCTAGCCAACACAGTGAGCTTTTTGCTTTCTATCTTCAGTCTTCCAGTGCTAAAAAACCATTATAAAAATATCAAGAGAAGCCTTCCAACAGTGACATATATCAGGCTGCAAAATGACTTCTCCCAGGGAGTGGTGAAAGCCCTATCATTGATGTTACAAACAGTAGTAATTCTTAACACATGATGTGCACAAATCTGGACATTAACTGATCTGAAAGACACGCCTTCAAGATGTCACTGCCACACAGAGGCATGGATGAAGTTTTGGGCCTAGGGCCCAGAGAGCAAACCTATTCTTAATAAAGACTTTATAATCAAGTTCATCTCTTCTAGCTGGATCCTCAGATACTAATATAGTCCCACAGCATTTACTTACAACTAGAAAAAACACTGGAAAATAGTGTCTGGAAGACAATACAGGGTAGGGACAAAGAAGTGGGCTATTACTTTACAACGGGATTTTTTTCAGAGACACAAATTTAGGTGTTCAACCTGCACTGAAATCCAATGAAATCTGAAGACCTAACTCCACAGGGTTCTCTGAAAATACTGACCCCAAGATGTTAAGTTTTTCTCTTGGTCATGCCAGGGATGTCTTAGCATGAGGGAAGTCTCTGCAGGAGGTGTCTGTAAATGAGATCAGAACACAACCATAAAACAGTGACAAAGTCATCTGGAGCACACAGAGCTGTGCTCAGTGATGAGTATTTAACTTCATTATTTCTGTGTTTATTACATTTTTTTCCACCTGTGTTGTTTCTGCTTTATCGGCAGTTTTTATTTTGATTTGTATTTTATTATAATTTACTTTGCTAGTCCTCAGTCTATTTACAGAGAACAAAAGAATGTAAACAGTAGAATAATAGTGTTTATTTTCACAAGTTTGGGTTGATCAAATAACTCACACGTCCCAAAGTAGAACCATGCTTAAGGTAGGTTAGGTCATCTCAAGTGTGGGGAAACAAACAGAAATATCCTATTCTTTGCTATTGTTTATTGTGTTTATGCTGCTTGAGAGTTTTAACAATACCACATATATAAACATTTATTCTTGCTTTCTGCATTATTCAGAGTTTTCTCAAGGCTCTTTGGTGCTTCTCTTTTTCCTAGGGACACTGTGATGTTGCTAGGCTTTAGTGACTTTCTCAACTTATTTATCAGAAATGTTAGAAATGGCTTCTAGGAATGAGCCAGAGGTACTGAAAAGAAGGTTTTGTTCTCTGAATGCTTCTGTGTTTAAAAATGGTTCTTTTGAGTGTTTTAACTTGTTTGCTTCAACTTGTTTCCTTGATTCTTGTTCATATACATTCACAAAGCTTGGTCCAGCAGAGATGAACCAACAGCAGAGCCTGATGTTGCAGTTCCAGCAAATCCACAACTGTTTTTTACACTGCCTCGATTTTGGACAGGAGGTCCAAATGTGGATGTCTAAAGCTGCATCTTCCCACCTAAACACAGTATTTCAAAAGCTAATAGTAATCATGGGCGTGTTGTTTCTTTAATTTGTAATTAAAAGCACTTTCAAGACAATTGGCAGCAAAGTGGGAAAATAAAGGCAAAGGGAGCAGCCTGCCTCAAAGAGCCTCCTCTGAGCCATTCACCTTGATCCCAGCTTTGGACAGCCACAGTCCTGCTGAAGGACAGTGTAGTTTATTAACCCAGGACAACCCACAAACACTGCCTGTTTGAAAATACAAACCTGAAAAATGAAGTAGTTCAGCAACTGCTACTTAGGCTGTTGAAGTCTACTGCTGTGACATCCAAGTGCTGGCAGCACGAGTGATGAGGCTATTTCAACATGAGCATTTGAAAACTACATAGCTGAAATTTATTGTTCATTATTCTTCTGGAAAAAAAGAAAATCAGGATTAAATTGAAAGCCTTTTCAAAAGCGCTGAGTTCCTCAAAACTATCATTAATTTTCAAAGGAGCTGTTGGGTGCTAAATTGCTTTAGAATAATTACATTTCTGTCTGTGGCCTCAGCACCCCAACGTGATGGATGGACAGTTTTATTACAGAACCTTTAAGCACACTAGAAACTCCAAAACAGGAAAAAAAAATGGCACCTTCTGAGTATTTTCTTAAGATCATGACTGAAAAATGCTTGTGTTTGAAGAATAAATAATGTCTCAATAATGACCTCAAAAAAGTTGGGAGTGGCAAACAAAAGTTTTTACTTGAGGATGTCATCATTCATTCCTGTCTCCTTTTTCTCTCCTACTTACTGAGAGATCCTTGGCATTGACGCTGCTGAAGAACAGCCCACCACTCACTGCTGCTCCTATGGGCAAATGACAGTGACTGGATGGTATCTATCCTACTTAGGGCCAGACCTCTCTATAGCATATTGATCTCAGGTATCATACAAAAGGCCCCAAAAAGTTCCAGATAGCAATTTAGCTATCAGGTGTCATACACAATAGAGGTACAGAGCTCTACTTGACTTCTTGGACCTCTTTAGGAGTGGAGACCCGTCTGATGCTGCCTCTGAGCTTCCTGCGTGCAGCAGCGTGGAATCCCAGCTGCTCCCATCCGTCCCACCCATGGTCTTGGAAAGGTGATTACCACCTGCATGTTTGAAGGCTGCTGCCCCCACCTGGTAGGCAGAAATGAAGGACGTCGGAGCTATGTGAGACAGGTCTTTCCTGACTGCTCAATTTGATAACCATCAAGACAAGAGGATGGCAGAGGAAGGACATGAACTCCAGACACAGCACTGTGACTGTAGAGCATGGGCAGCCATACCTTTTGATAGCACCAGAAAAGATTTTGCTCTCTTTGGGTGGTGTAAAGGTGTGTTGTAGTGGTTTCAGTCAAACAAAGGTAGGGAACCGGGCAAAGGGGTTTCAAGCCGAGGTACCCAGATGATGCAAGACTGATTTTTGCATTCCTTCCAGAACTACAGAAAGCACTTTCCTGGAAAGCAGGAGAGCAGAGAAGAAGCAGCAGGGTCACAGCTGCTGTTTTGGGCTGCTCTTGGGATGGTGTGTCCACATACACTGCCTCTCATTCCTTCTGTAGTGAAAGCAGTGGCTTAATTTAGCCTTTAATGACCAATTCTGTCACCTGATTTAGAAAGAAGAAATCACTGTCTCCAGGAACAGCAACACCATAGGCTAAATACAGTTGAAGTACAATTCAACTGATGCCAGTAGCATGAATATGGCTCAGTATGTCATCTCCTGGTTTGGCCCACACAGTCAGTGTGGTGAATGTTATGATTTTGTTTTCTTAATATAATCCTTGGTACCTCTGTAAGAAAGACTGCAACATTTCTGTATGGAAAAAAATCCATATTTGTATAAACATGAGGATATTACTGTGTGTATTAAAGTGTTCACAGGGTATTATCCCACAGTCCATCCCATATTTAGTTTGGACATTACTACATCTGGAAAATGGGAAAACTTCCAGATAATTCCTTTACCTTGAAATATCCGCAAACATAAGGGTATTGAGCTTATCCCCTGCTAAGAAATGAACAAGTAGCATTCATGGTTGCAAGCCAGAAGAGAATTTCTCTTCAAATAATGCAAAATGGGTTGGGTTAAAAGCGTAAGTAGTTTCAGGCACAAGGGTGAAATGTAGTTCGTAAAGGGCCCTTCTTTTCTTGGAAGAAAGTAAATACTCTCAATTAATGGCCATTCACTCCCATTCAATACAGCCATTTCATGTATTAGTGATGTATGTTACAAGATTGTGGTTTATTTCTAAAGAAACTAATTATATACTGTACCTACCATTTGTCCTGGATTTTGAGAAGAAATGGAGACTGGAGTTCCTATGCAGTTCACTGGAGGAAGTAGATATCTGCATGTACACATTGTCACCACTGACCTGAAGAGAAGAATTGATTTAATTCCTAGCTTTTTTAGCAGCAGAATGTTTTTTGGTCTGGATTTCATAAACTTTATGATGAGACAATTGCACAGATGGCTGGAGAACAAACAGAGGGATAATAACAATGAGAGTAGAAGAATGGGAAAAGCAGAAAATTAAGTGAGTGCAAAAAAACCCTACTGGTGGAAAGAGCAGCTCTTATCAGAAAAAGACGTTACTTGCAGAACTGAAGTGCAGGCACTGAGAACGGCATGAGTAGCAGGGAAAAGTTGTATCCCTTGTCCCAAGGGAGAAAACAAATAGCAAAAAAAACCCCAAATCACAAGTTGGAAAGCAACATGAGGGAATGGAGAGGGCAAAGCATAACATTTCTTCCAAGCTAAAATGTTTCCAGATTGTTCTGATATTTAAAAATATTTAGAGACAAGATTTCCCAGATCCCAATGTATTTGGAAGGCAAAGCCTCCTGAAATGTCAAGTCCCCTGGTTTTTCCTCAGTTTATTTTTTTCTGCCTGGTTTTGTTCTAATTAGTTAAATGCTCTGCCTTGGATTCCCGGTTAGGCCACTTCCTAACACTGATAACTGCTCAGTGTGAAGGCAAGAGAAAAAGCTTCACATCTCCAGGTACTCTCATGGGATGAGATACGTAATTTATTTGTAGGTAGCAGACTTGGCAGATGCTGAAGATAGCAGCAGAGAATGTTCCAAACTGTGAGATGCACTACAACCTGGAAAGGCAGGGACTACTTTTCTTCATTCAGCAACTGCTACCCAAGCCATCTGACTCCATAATATAATCAGTTATCATCTGCATGGGTAAACTAAAGGATTGCAGTGATGTCCATCACTTAAGGTACCTTGTTAAAGAGTGAGTCTGGCCAGAGTCTTGTGCTGGAAGCTGCATTTTGTTAACCCAGCTGCAAATGGATCCGTGAGCAGCTGGAACAGAGTCTCAATGCAGTGAGATGCTGCCACATCGCTCTGTTCTGTGACACAAGGCGTGGAGCCCAGGGCATCATTGCTAGTATAATGAGGCTCATATTTTTGTCAGCCTACATTTTTATGCAGACACATTGGTATATTTCACTCTGTTACATCAAAAAAGACCAGGGACTAAGCTGAGCTCTCAACTCACCCACCATTCATGTTGCTTAGCAATTAGCTCTCTCCCTGGCTTTGGTTTTGGGACTACTCTGGGTAGCTCTCTCCAAGGCACCTGGAATTTACAAGGCAAGCTCTGAGCAGCGTGTGCCACATCACTTGGCTTTATGCCACAGGATTCACCACTAGTGTTTGTTTAAGTAACATTACAGACACACCCTGCTATTCCCAGTATAGAGCCTTGTTCATGCAACAAGAAGCATTCTTGAAAAGCCTGGGCGCTTATGGGGCAAAAGTAAACGTCTTCAGTGTTTTATTTTAATTCATGAGATTCCATCCTTTTCTGAGACTTTTTTGTCCCTATTCCAATCAAGGGTAGATTTCCCAGGGCAGAGTAGCCTGGTGTAGCATCCAATGCCAGTTGGACCATCAGCGGTATTCCCACGTGGCTTCTCCCCCAGGGCTTCTTCTCAGAGTTTTGCAACCCCATGGAAAAGGGCCTGGAGCAAGGTCAGGGCTGTGCTGCTTTCTTTATCAGTGCATCATCAGAGTCTTCCTCCGCTGACTCAACAGGAGACACGAAAAAGCTTTCAGTTCTGAGCAGGTAACTCTTCAGCTGATGAGGGGTGCTGCACAAAGGAACAAAGTATCTTGTTGGATCCTTCCCTACCACTTTTCCTTAACTTGAGCAGGGCAAGTGGTTCCAAAATCAGGACTGTCTGCAAAAACGTGTGTCAGATGTGAAATCATTAGCTTGAGCAATTATTATTATTGTATGTGCCATAGCTCTCTGCCTACAAATACAAGGCAGCAACCAAGCCCTAAGCCCAGAGTAGTATCAAGGCCAAAACATGCAAGCAAAGAGAGCCAGAATCCGTAACTTAGGAAATAATTGCCTTTTCTGCCCACAAGCAGTTTTTTACGGAGTAATACAAAAACAGCAAGCAAGGCACTAGGTCCAAGCCAAAGTCCAGACAACACTGCAGCAGGTTATACTGCCAAGGCTGCTTCCCTGCAAGGGCCAGCACACAGCAATATTCACTCCCTGAGGCAGCCACACAGCCACAGCTGCAGGGGAGCTGTACCCCAGCACTGAACCTGAATTTAAAGTTATCTCTAGGGCCTTCTACATTTTAAATACAAGCTGTCATAGACAGAGTTCTACCTAAAGAGGGTTGGTTGGTCAGATACGCTTGACTGAAATAGCATAATTGAATTATTTAGGCCAAAGATCTCCTACTGCAGATTTGTTGGGAGTCTGCAAAAGTCTCTCAGCAGCCCCAAGTTCTGTGAACCATCCAACCTACCCATCTGTGGGCTGCTAAAATAGAAATGCAAGTATGATCTTGCACCCACAGCAAGCTCCTTTGGAAGAACAGTAAAGGAGTTTGCAAAATCAGTGACAAATTTGTTTTATCTTTTTGGAAGTGGTACAGGCTGGTCTCAAGTCTGATCAGTGAGGCGAACACTACAACAGGATTATTTGGAGCCAGGCTGTAAGAGGACGGAATTTTCTTGCTGCTTCTGTTCTAAGTCTGCATTGGACTGCAGGTTAGTTTGCTGATCTTCCTATAGACATCCTATAGGATGTATGTCTCACCTAGGTCTTGAAACAATCTCTTCTTGACCACAGCAAAGGAGATACAGAGTGTACTTGCTTCATCAGGACAGAGTGTTTCTGAACTGTTATTTAACAAAGACCCAAGTAAAATCCTCGGGTCTTGATACACACAGCCCCTTTGGTCCCTAAATTAGCAAAATTTCAAGCTGGATCCAGATGCCAGTTTTGCAACTGAGCTGTAACTGTGTCATCAGTCATTGCCTTCACGGTTTTATAAAAACTCCATTGTGTCCAAAGGTGATTAGGGGACTGAAGCAACTTTCATATGAGGAAAGGCTGAGGGACCTGCGGCTGTTTAGCCTGGAGACAACTGAGAGGGGGACCTTGTCATTATCTGTAACTATCTGAAGGGGGTGTGCCAAGAGGATGGAGCCAGGCTCTTCTTGGTGGTGCCAAGCAAGAGGACAAGAAGCAACAGGCAGAAATTAATGCACAGGAAGTTCCACCTGAACACGAGGAAGAACTTCCTTACTATGTAGGTAACCGAGCACTGTAGAAGGCTGCCCAGAGAGGTTGTGGAGCCTCCCTCACTGGAGATATCCAAAAGCTGCCCGGACACAATCCTGAGTGACGTGCTTTAGGGGAACTTGCTTAAGAGGGGAGCTTGGATGAGATGACCTCCAGCGGTCCCTTTCAGCCTTAATTAATCGTCTCCCCGGCTGGCCATCCTACCCTCTGCTGTGGCACTGGGGGCTGCTGCCGGCCCCCTGTCACGGAGGGACTTGCTGGCAGCTTCTCCCTACATTCATCCCCTGCAGGGGTGACGGGACACAGGGGACACGCGGGACATTGTGTGTGTGTGCATGTGTGCATTTTTTTCACTTTTCTGGTATCACTGTGTTAATAATTAAAGAGTTTTTTTTTAGGAAGACTTTGCACTTAATACACAGTTCTGCACTTGGAGCCATGCAGATGCCAATCTACTTCCCAGCAAGTTTACAAAACTCTCCAGAGTCAGCCTGCAAACACTATAACCACAGGAGTCAGACCTTAAGTGTGTGAGGAGGCCATACCAGCTAAGACAGGAAACAGAGTGTTTGACATTATCCAGGGGCTCAGGAGAGGCGGGATGACATGAGAAACAGAGGGAACAGGAGTGCATGAGTGGAGTGAGCTGAAGGACATGTCGCTGCCGTCACAGGCTGCGAGCAAACTGCAAGGTGACCTTTAATTCTGAGCTCAGTGCGGGCTCCTTGCCCTGCACTGAAACCTCTCAGCACCACGATGAGAATCAGCCGACTCGTGCGGGCGGCTCTCAGGGCAGACATCCCAAAATCCGTACGGCTGCGACTTTGACCTCAGGAAGTAGACACATAGCTTTGTACAGGCACATAAATCCCCGTGCCGCGACGGGTGTGTGACAGGAGACGGGACACACACGGGACACACCAAGCACACACGGGGGACACACGTGGGACACGCAAAGGACACGGGATGCGCATACGGGACACCCAAGGACACGGGGCGTGCACACACACGGGGACACACACACACACAC
>NW_024581077.1:2314633-2457187 GCF_017639235.1 Corvus kubaryi | reverse complement strand
CCCCCCCCCCATGCGCCGCCCGGTCCCCCCGCCCGGCTGCTCGCGCCACCCCCGGCCCCGGCCGCTCCCCGGCGGCCGCGGATTGGCTGCGGGCCTCACGCGAGCGGCGCGCGCGCGGGGCGGGGGGCGTGGGAAGAGCGGCTGTGCCCGCGAGTAACCCCGGCGCGCGCTGCGCCCCGCGCGACCTCTTCCCCCGGCAGCGGCGGTGACGCGGCGGCCGCGCGCGCCCCGCGCCCCCCCTCCCCCCCGCGCGCGCGCTGCAAAGATGGCGGCACTGAGCAAGTCCATCCCCCACAGCTGCTACGAGATCGGGCACACCTGGCACCCGCAGTGCTCCTCGGCTGTGCTGCACGTCACCCAGAGCGCCCTGGCAGAGTCCCTCCGCATCTACGGCACCCTCTACCTGGTGGGTGTGTGTGCGTATGTGCGTCAGCCCGGCCTAAGGGGGGGCCTGGCCTGAGAGAACAAGGGCAGTGGGGTATCAGAGGCGGGGGGAGCCTGGCGCCGGGTGGATACCAGGGCGCCGGGGGGGAACCTGGCCTGGGGTGGAAGGGGGCCTATAAAGGACATGGTGGGAGCCTGGCCTGAGGCAAGGGGGAAGACTATAGGGGGTGTTTGGGGAGGGCACAAGCGGTGCCGTGGCAACGGGAGTCTGGCCTGGGGTGGTGGGGAAGGACGTAAGGCATATTAAGGAAGGGAGGCTGGTCTGGGGTGGGGAGAGAGGGTTATGGTCGGAGGCAAGGGGCAGGAGACAAGTCAAGGGACAGCCTGATCCTGGAGTGAAGGGGAAGAATAGCAAATAGTATGTTTTGGGGCGGAGTCTGGTGCTGGGGAGGAGAGGGATGATGGTGGGGCCTTTTGGTTTGAGGGCTGGAGGGTTGTCTGGTGGGGAGAACCTGGTGTTTGAGGGGCGAAAGGCATGACAGGGAGAATATGTTGTATCATCTGGCACGAGTAGGGCAGAGGAAGGGCATAGGGGGTGGTGGAATCTGGAGGCATAACACACTGTGAGAGGATTGGTGCTGGTGGGTAGGAGGGCATGGGCACAACCTGAACATCGTACTTTTGTCATCTTCCAGTACCTATGATGCCTGAATAAAAAGCCCCAGTGTTTGCCTGGGAGGCTAACATTGTGTCTTTGCAGCAGCAAGTGTAGTGCATGTGTGTCTTGCTGTTGGTGACACCTTGGTAATCAGTGCTTTAAGATCAAGGAGATGCCATTGCATAATGAAGCAAGACTAAAAAAATGCATTAAGGCTAAAGGAGTCTGAGTATTCAGAGAGTATCCTACAGGTGAGGTGTCTTAGTGTGAGTGTGCAGTCAGACTTGGTTTTATCACCTCAGTAGCAGCTGGCGCATTTCCAGCAAATTAGGGTGTAGATAGGAGAGCTGGGATCTGTTTGCATCATCTCTATAAACATATCCTGAAAGCCGATCTAAGCTGGAATCGCTGCAGGTGAGATCTTCCCTCTGTCCCCACCTCTGTGCTTCTCCTGTAGTGGTACTTGGGGGATTGAGGAGTGAGCTGGCCACCGAGCTGCCCCCAAGCTAACTTGACAGAAAGGAACACAAATCATTGAGTCTGCACCAGTGGTGGTGCAACAAAATTATTGAGCTATGTAATAAAGAGAAGGAAAGGAGTGGGACTGACATAATTCAGTTAAGCTTCCACTGAAGGGTTTATTGAGTGAAAATTGTGACATCCTTTTATATGATAAAATAGTAACTGGTAGCAGTGTGAACCTAAGGAGTTGTCATGTCTGACAATGAACATTTTCACTCTGAACTGCCACAGACAGGAGTGGCAGCTGTTGGTGGGAGCTTACAGTAAGCTGTGTCATGAAACTAATACAGAGAAGAACATTCTCTTTTCTCCTCTTCCTTTACCCAGTACTATTTTCTTTGAATCTGTTTTCTGATCTAGTTTGCTCTGTGGGAGCATTAATACTTGTACAGCAGAGCATGGGCCTGAAGTGAGCCATGAGAGGTGTAGTGGTGATCTGTCAGGTCTGGCTAAAGATAAAGCAGCTTAAACAGTTCTGTAATTAAATCAAAATTCCCCAACAGCCAAACCCAGTCAAGAGATTTCCTGCTCATAGCTCTGTTACGGTTCACTCAGTTGTGCAGTCACGGGTTAGGGGGAAAGCTCCCACTTTTTATTTCTTTGAAAAGAAAAGCAAACCTAAAAATCCAAAATGTTTTTCTGGTCTGTTTTGCATTGTGACCACATAAACAGTTACATCTTGTCATAAATCCGAAGTGGGGTGGGAACCTTCTCAACCAATGTCTTGCTGCATTGTAAAACCTCTGCCTCAGTTTTTACACTGTCTTCTTTGCAGTTTAGTTTAGTTTCTCTTAGGTTTTTGTTGATAGTATTTAACTTGACTTGCCAGAGTAATCTAGAGCTTAGCTGCTCTAAAATCTTGCTGCTGTCTAAAGACAGAGGAAGCACTTGCCAGTCTCTGCTCCCAGACACATAACTGTACTTTTCTTTGTGTGATTCTGGACTTCATCTCTCCATGAGCTAACCTGGAAGAGGTTACTTACCCTGCTTTTAGCTGGGGTAATTTTCAGCTACAGTAATGAATTGAATTATTAAGCAGGATTTGATGAGCACCAGAGCCAGTGTAAGGTAAGGAGGAAAAGGGTGGAGTGTGGACTGCAGAGGAGGAAGCAGAAGGTTTGCACATTAAGCAGCTTGGCAGGGAAAGAACAGTCCTGAATTAAGAGAGTCACCACAAAATTAATTCTTTGCTAGACTTAATGGCTGTGCTTGAAAACCTTTTATTTGTAAATGAAATACAGCAGTTGGACAGCACAAATGTTCAGACCTTTTCTGTATTCTGAGGTTCACATAAGGGGATGAACTTAAGTTATTTTGCCTTTATATTTATGTCAGTGTATATTCAGAATGTTTCTGGTAGTACATAGGCCCTGTCCTTTGTAGGGCTCAGCAACAAAAAATGCACTTCATTTTTCTATGTCAAGCCTGTAAAATGGCTTCTGATTGAACCTCCTGTTGCCACAAGCTAATAACTAAGGAAAGGCGATGAAAGAGTTTCCTTTCACAAAAGCTTGTGAAGAAATGAATGAGAATGAATAGTTGAGAATAAATTGCCAGAGGTTGTTCTCTGAGAGAACATGTTTAGGGACAGTTACAATCCAGAGTCCAAACTCTATAACAGCTTCACCCCACATCTTTTAAATGCTTTGTTTCTCTTGTGTCAGTGGGAGACTGATGGAGCTAAATTAAGTGGTGTTAGTAAGTGAAATATTGGCTGTCATTACATAGCTGTATAGAGTCTTTGCTTTTAAGTAATGCTGTGCTCTTTGTTTAGTTGTTGTTTTTTCCCCTTCTCTTTTTAGTAATTGTGCTGGAGTATTTTTTTTAGTTGGAAAAAATATAGCCTTGAGACACCATACTTGCACCGTCGTTATTTTTGGTTCAGTACAAATGGATTGCTTTAGTGAAAATAGATTTCACATCTAAATTGAATTGTTCCTCCCCATATGAAGTGGCTGATAGGAATGCCTGTTTTTAAGTAAGGCTGCTTGTGTTTTCACAAACCAAACGTCCTGGTGAGCAAATCTTATGAGACCCACTTAAAAAAAAAAAGTGACTTAGCATCTCTACCTGCAGAAGAAACTCTAAACAATCTTCCATAAACATTGTAATTGTACTTTTTGAAAACCATCTGCCTTGATATCTTAAAACTTCAATGAAAAGTCCTTCCTCATAATTTGCTGTATTTTATTCCATGTATACTTTGTTTTTACACTAGTCAAAGCTAAACAAAATGTGACGGTGTCATCTTGTATTTTCAAAGCTGAAGAAGTCAGACTTCTAGAAATTCACAGAGGTGAGGAGAAGAGAATGATTCAACAGGGAAATTGCATGAAGCTGGGAATAAAAAGGCTGGAATACTGGCTTTGAGTTGTCTCAGCTTCCATTTCCCAAGATTCTGTTGATTTCACATGGGAAAAGTGCTATTTATCACATGCATTAGAGCAAAGGCCTCTATTTCCTGGGGATTTGTAAGTTTTAGACATTTGTTTGCTGATTTTGCAACATTTTGCAGTAGATAAATATGCTTAGTCATTTTTATGAAGTCTTTATAGTGTACCAGAGATAATCTGATCAGATAACATTTTCACCTAATTTAAATAAGGTAAAAATTGTTTGTTTGCTACATTGTAGTAACAGATCTAGAGCTCATTCTTCTAACCTTTTGCCAGTGGGATGGCAAGAGTCATTCATGCCATTTACCTTTGTGTTCTCTTAGTCTGATCATCTACTCTCTTCACCTAATTTAAGACAGGTTCCCTCCCTCACTTTCCAACCTAACTTCTGTCCTGCCCCTTTTCCTTTCAAAGACAGGTCTTCCTCTCCCCACCTACATCTTCTGTCCTTTCTCCCCAGCACCAGCTCCTTCCTACTCTGTATCTGCTGCCCTTCCTTCCTGCTGCTAAAGGGCACAGCCAGAACACAGCTTGAGCACTGGCCTGGGCTGACTCTTGGCTTACTCCTGGCTCTGACTCCAGACACCTCTCCCACAAAGATCTGCTGGCAGAGAGGAGAGGAGCAGCAGGCCTAAAGCAGTGTGAGTGCCAGCGGGTCTGTTTCAAGTGTCCTCTGAACTGAGGGATGGTTCAATCATCTCTTTAGAACAGATGTAACCAGAGTCTGCTGCTCCAGTACAGATTTTAATGATCCTCAGCACCTGCTGTATTTTATTGATTATTTTTCTTTCTTAATTTCTTCTCATACTCTTTTCATGCTCATTTCCTTACTTTTGATTCTCATTTTTGTTTCACTTCTAATATTTCTTCATACTTGTGCCATATCTGCTTCTTCCTGTGCCTAGAATAACCTTCCGGTTCTTAGATGCCAATTGCTTCTTCTCTCTCTGTGTCAGAAGGGGTTTTTTTTCTACTTAGGATTCCAGTGCTGTTGTCTTTCTGAGCCCTGTTTGACCCCTCAATATCTGTATTCTGTATCTTAATCTGCATTATTTATTCTGTAACCTCTCTAGGAATAGGACAGCACTGTATATCATACTCTCAGAGACACAAATGCTATCAGCTATTGTAAAAATATAAGCTGTTTTTTACTTCCTGTGCAATATCAGTGGGAGGACATTGGTATGAGTACAGCATGGGCCAGGGAGCTGCAGTGGCAGCTGGCAGGTCACTTCACAGGTAAATCATTGTTTGACACCCCAAGACGCTGGAGGTAACAACAGCAAGAACAACTCTCATTGTGCTAATGAATTATTTTGAAAACTGTTACAGGTAAGACAGAATCACCAGCCAAAAGATCAAGGTGAAGTGTGAGTCTCGCATTACTTTCCTGGCTGTATGCACATTGCTGTAGGATTGGGCCAGAGGTTGTTCCCAGGGATAGATAGTGCACACTGGCTGTACTGCTGCTGCTTCAGGCTCGCTTCACATGCAGCTTCCCTTGGGGAAGCTGTTTGAACTGGTCCTGAGCAAAGCTGGGAAGCCAGCTAAAAGGCACTGAAGTGGATCCTCTCTTACCCGCCAACATAGATAGAGTCGTCATGTACCATCTCTCTGAGGTGTGCAAGAAGGCTGTACTGGCCAGATTGTATTCTAAAATACTCTGGAGTTGCTGGGTATATTAAAATGTGATTTTTTTCCTTGTTTGTGCTGTAAACCATTGTGTGTTTGGAAGTAGGGTGGGGAGACTAGGGAGGATGTTACTCTGGAATATGCTTCTGTATGCCAACTTGGGTCTCTGGGTTAGGCTGTCAGTAATCTCTCCTCTGTCAGATCCAGTACCTAGAATTACTGTGATGGTGGTGTGTGATTGCCTTCTTTTGGATATCTGTTCATCTTAGTACTGTGCAGTGTCCTGTATCTCTTTGCTGTGTTATGAATGACACGAAGGTCACTGTCTTCTTGTCTTTAGATTCTTACGGAGGCTGGCTTAAATATTACTAAAATTAGCCTAAATGTTATTAAAGTAAGAACCTGTGACTTCTTCATTCCACGCTGTGATCATTTTGCTCTGTTCAGGTGGCTTTTGGGCCATGCTATAAAGTTCTTTCATAAATTGAAAATAAACAAAAATCGTCTTTTGCTGAGATGCTGAGAATTTAAGAAGAGTCATATAATGAATTTAGGTGAGCCAAAGAATTTATACTCAAAGATGCAAGGGGTAGTTAGGAGCCTGCATCACGGTAATGTTGGAAATCAGGGAAAGCCTTGGCCTTGACTGACTGAGCAAAGATCTTGGTAAAGACACTACGAATCCTGGGAACTAGCAAAAATCATTAAAGGGACTGTTTATCAAGGAATCAACCTGTTCTCTTAACTTGTTACAGCTTTAGAGTAGAGTGCAAGAATTTCAGGGTAGGAGGGCAATCCTTGAAAGTTATGCTGAGTTAGACATTTTAAGGGGAATGAAATACAGTCTCCTACTCATTTCAATAGAAGGAAAACAAATAGTAAAGATAAGTTGTCATGGAATGAGAGTGATTCCAGGCTTGAAGGTAATTTAAATGTCATTCAAAGAGTATGTGAGTGCTGTTTCTTTCTTCTTTTAATTGGTTGGGTGATACGGAAAATTTGGAAAAATCCAACTCAAAACAAGCCAGCCCACTGATGGTGATCCTCATAGAACATCTCACACGAGACAGGGCAACTGAGAGAGCAGGAGGTGTACACTCTTCCTCAATGGAGTTATGAAATTAAACAATCTGGAAGCCAGGTTTTGTAATCAGTGAAATCAGGAAGGGATGAGCTAATTGAGGAAAAACAAATCTGAGTGTTTCAGAGGACGCATGAGAAAGAAATTGCTTATTTGAACAAGTGTCTTTCAAAACCCAAGTGTTACCTGAGGGCATTTTGAGATTCAGTTACTCCAAAGCAGTTAAAAATAATTTTTATGAAACAAAGGAATAATGTTCTTGTAAAATTTGTAAAAATTTGCAAATGATTATAAAAGAACATAAAAATAATTGAATACAATTGTGAAAGAAATCTGACATCTCTTTGTAGCTCTGCCTGCCATTTGAGTAATCTGAGGTATTTTCTTAACGATTTTAAATACTGGGGATTGCTTTGCTTTTAGATTCATGTGACTTAATTTATAAAATTTTCCTTGGTTTTTAATGACTTGCAGCATATGGATTATATAAACCATGTGCACAGTTGTATTGGTCATCTCTAAATTTGCATTTTAAAGTGCCTGAACCTGTCTGATAGTTGTGGTTATAAATGCTATTGAACTCTGCTTTCCTAAAGATTTGGCTAAGTGTCTGCATATTTCTATAAGGTTTTTTCAAAATTTTTCTTATTTTCTCTTTTTTTTCCTCTTTTTTGAAATAAAAGTTTGTTATGATGTGGTTGATTTCAGCTGGATGTCTTGAAGGAATGAGAGATGGTAGTGCTTGTTTCCATTTTCCATCAGTCAGTGTTGTATGTGTTGTCTAATTCCACTAAATTTTGATGGAGGAGTAGTCCTTAAAGTCATACACTTCGTACAAACTTAAGGTTAAGGAGGGAGGATGGAGGAGGGAGAGACAGAAATGTTCTACACATGACAACAGAGTTGGCAGAAAGCCTGTGGTTTTTTTAGCCTGCTGCCTAACCTGTCAGACTCTACATTGGTCAGCCAATTAGTACATTCATTAAGTGAAACCATCCTTTGGGTGCAGTGCCTCTTGTGGAATCCGTAGTTCAGGGATATAGGTGAGGATTGAGGATACTGGAGGTGAATCTGAGGTTATTGTGGTTGGGTGATGAATACTTGTAGGTGTTACATGACACATCATGAAAATAATCAGGCCTGGCTGGTTCCTCAAATCATGGCAAAGCTTGGGTTTGAGTCTCGTGTTCCTTTTCCCCTGGAACACCAGTAGCCTAGCTCAAATCTTGCAGTACACTATGTAGCTGTTGTTTAGGGATGGTGTTGGAATTACATATATTCTTTCCATGGTTAGGACAGAATAAATAAATTCTGATTTTTTTTCAGTTCAGTGGGGCTTAACATTTGTATATAAAGACTAAGTTAAAAAAAGAAAAAGGTCTTGAGTAATGATATCCCACAAACTGAGGTATCCTGAAACTGGTGGACTGATTTTTTTATAATTACATTTTTTATGTTAAGGAGTCAAAATGCAGTTGTGTGAATTCTATAGTTAATGCTAGAAAATATTTTTTTCTGTCTGTTTCTTTATTAATACTGACCAGGCTTTTTTTTTCAATTCATCTGTTAGGATCTTCATGGAGATTATTATTTTGCCAAGGAAGTACCTGCTGGGAGTCCTGATTCCTCTTTCCATTCTTTCTGCTACTGACATCCACTGCTAAGCCTTGAGCAGTGCATTTATTATAAGAATTTGGTTTTCATCATAAAGTCTTCCCAGCTGATTTGAGTGAAGTATATCCCAGTGGCGGCGAAGAACTCCTGCATTCTGACATCAGATTTCATAATCTCTCTGCACTTTCATAATACTTTTCTGAAATGTATGGAACTGAGAGGGACAGCAGAAGGGTATTCAGAAATATCTGGTATTTTTTCCATGTAATCACACCACTGGTGGTAGAGGAGAGGAACTCTATAGTCTGCTCTTGCCTGCTTTTAGCTCTACACAACATTTAGCTTCATAGATGTCTATAAAGAAGTAAGAAAATTATCAGCTTTTATAAGCTTTTTTTTTTTTGATGGGTGTTCATGAAGCTCTATTGCTGTCACACATACATCTCTTTCAATTTGGGTGAGCAATTTTCTGTGGAATTGTGTGTTACTCTTTCTGGTTCTTTTCTGTTTTTCACTTGGGAGTAGGATAGTACAGAGAAGAGAAAGCAGAAATTTACATTAATATAAAACTTGCTGGAGACATTACAGAAATAAATTTTTTACTTTGATTTGACATTAATTTGTAAGATACCAGTCTTTGCGTGTTGCACTTCTGGCACTTTGGTCTTATGGAGCAAGGCTTCACACTTAGGTATAAGGGCTGTGTTCTTAAAACAAAAAAATTGTTATTTTGTTCCAGTGTTCATGTCCTTCCTACAATATGCTAGAAATAGCTGAGTGGGTAGCAACTAGTTATCCAGCATTTAGACTATATTAAGACTTTCCCTCAACAGAAAGATTATCTGGATTGCATTATTGCCTAATCCATTATGCTTAAAGCAGTCTTGACACTTGATTAAGTAATGTGTACATCTGTTATCAGAGGTCGATTCATACATGGATTTCTTCTTAATCCTTAACTCAAGCTTCATTTTGGAAACAAGATTTTGGCAGAACTTTCCCGTGGTTAGTTTTAGCAGAATCCTCATCCCATCTCTGATTCTAAAACATCTACTTGCTATTCAGTTTCAGCAGAATAGCTCCCTCTCACAACCAAGACTTTGAGAGGTGTTGGCACTATGGATTTGACAGGATGCCTTTCTTTCTTCTTATCAGCACCAGCAATATGAAGCTCAGTCTGTTTGGAACTTCTCTAAGCATTGACCAAAAACTCCTGCCAGTTTTGAGGCTCCTGGGGGATCAGTGCAGATAAAGGTAATAATGCTATTAGAATGAAAAAATAATAGAATCTGTCTCATGGTGCACTCAAAACAGAGTTTCATGGAGTTGTAGGAGTACAAAGGCTGAAGGGACCTTGGGAGGCCCTGAGATTGCTCAAGGAATTTTCTTGTTAAGTTTCAAGGGTCTCCAGTGATGGAGAGTCCACAATCACTTTGGGCAACCTGCTCCAATATTCAGCCACCCTCAAATGAAAATTTTTCTTTGTTAGGTCTAAGCAGAGTTTCTTATACTTGAGCTTGTCTGTTGCCTCTTGTCTTAGCCCTGGGTACGTCTGAGACAGGCCTTGTTTTCTACATCTTCCCATTAGCTAATTGCAGAATTTCTGTAGACAAAAAAAAGTTTGGGGACCTTTTGTGTTTGAGTCATTAAATAAGCTATTCTTTGTAATACATGGGACGTACATTAAACTGACAAAAATAATGTTTATTTTGTAGATTGAGACTCTTTTCTGCCATAGACAGTTGTTTAGATAATATACCAATTCTATAAAATACATCAGGAATGTGTTGTTCTTCCAGGAGATGGTGAACATTTTTTGAGGACTTGCAGTAATTTAACTGTAGTAGAAAACTTTTAAAAATACATCACCACTTCACAGACACTGTGTAAGGCCTTTATTTGGATTACTTCAGTGATATTCTGAACATCATTATGTGATTGTCCAACTGTCTTGAAGACAAAACTCGGTAGATATATTGCATCTTAAAAGTTTTGATATCTGGCAATTATGGCCAAAGGTAACAAGGTAATAAAATTCCTCTTCTTCTTCCCATTTCAGATTGCTTGATGTATTTCCTGGTATAAATATTGTAACGGCCGGAACAAGTTCAAAGGAAACCTTTGTGGTATTGATCATAAAGTTTAAGATGCTTTGTTTTACTACTTAAATGGGCATGTCTCATTTTCCATTTTTCTTTTTATTATTCTTTACGATGTGCAAAAAAGTGCCTAACTGAATTAAAGTTTGTCCCCCATTCTTTTTCTTCCCTTCTCCCTCAGATTGCAGCTATTCTCAGGAAACGAAAACTTGACTATTATTTGTACAAACTGCTACCTGAGGTCTTGCAGTCAACTTCCTTTCTGACAGCAAATGGGACGTTGTATATTGCTTGCTTTTGCATTCTAAGGTTGGTATACTATCCTAAAAATGAAACATAGTAAAGCTACTTTTTGTGCAGCTTTTCAATTTGTATAATCATTTGTTTCTTTTTGTAATAGGCTTGTTTGTAATGTTTTGGAGTAAGAAAAGCTACAGCAATCATCTTGATTTCTGATCTTACCATTTGAATATGAAACTTTGCTTTTTACAGTTATTTTATTCTCATTTTTGTAATCTTTTAAATGAGTAAACAAGTCAAGGTATCAACTTTGCTTCTTTTTCTCTGTTTTACTGATTCAAAATACGTTGTTGCAGGAAATTCAGATAGATTCTAGGGGGGAATTAAAAAGGCCTACTCTTTCCTTCCTAGAAATAATTGATGTAATTTGATATTGGTTTCTATTTTCCTGATGCAGAGGCTGTGATAACTTTTAATTATCCTGAACTTTATCCAGCCATCCAAGTTTGTACTTTCTTTATGGTCATAAATGAAGGAAATCCCAGCACAGCTTCTGGGATTCTGTAAGATACAGACTTCCTCTGAAAAATGAGCATAAAGGGCACTTCTGTATTCTGTTTCCAGCATATATTTCCAGTAACTATCAGGATAGTTAAAAATTAAAAGTTGCTGTTTATTAATATGATTATGCATTTATTGTAAGAGATGTTACACATAGACAAGTAAAGCCTACAGTAGCTATGAGTGTTTGAAAGTTAACTGACAGCACACTCGACAGCCCCTCTAAAAGATAAACCCATTATGCCCTACTTCTAAATCTATTTAGAAGCCTCTAAACTTTCCTTCAGAGCTGAAGGAGAAGGCAGAAAAGAAGAGGAACTGGCTGAGGAGCCATGGAATGCTTTTCAAGTAAATAATTTTCAAAGTTCAAAGTGAATCTATAAGTAATGAGCTCTAAAGAATATGATGTTTTCTAGCAATCTAGGTTGTATTAATATCGATTTCTTTATTCCTCTGAACTATAGATGCCCTTCCTTATTCTGCCATGTATTTGCCTGTAAATCTGCAGTTCTTTACCCCGGTGCTGTAGTTAAATGTTATTCTCTAAAGCTGGTATGGTTTTAAGTTTTATGGTTTTCAGCAGTTCCCGTTACAGAGGATATTAGCCATCTAGCAGATCTGTGCCTGTACTAGTTACTGAAGCAGGTAAGGGATGAGTGTCTTGCTCTGAAGCCAGTTGGTATGGCATCACTTTCACCTACGTGGAGCATAGCTGTCTAAAGCTGTTCTGATCTCTGGAACAGCATGGCCAGATGCAGACTGGGTAATGGAAATGCTGCCTAGTCCAGGTGCCCTCCGAGTCTCCTTGAAGCATTGTTTGGGTTTACCTAGGTGAGAACCATGCAGAGGATGATTCCAATGATTAAACGTGACAAGGCATACATGTAGGTGCTTAAGCCGTGCTGCACAGTTACCAGCCAGCATCTTGGGAGGTGTACATGCTTCTTCTCTTACAAAGAGATGCCCATGAGGAATAAACAGCTGCAGCAGAATCCTTGCTGGCAGAGTCTCTGCACACTGCCCACCACCTGCAGTTGCAGGACTTGCAACTTAAAAGTTGTTGGCTAGAGTGCTGATTGAAACTGGTGAACTGAAATCACTAACAGAGGCAGAACAAGCTTTTAAGGCAGCCATGGGAATGGTGCCTGTTGAAGTACATGAATGTCCAATTATAATGAGAATTTTGCAGCTTTTGTGTACAAAATGAAATTCAGAGCCTTAGCAGTTAAATGACTAGGATATATAAGAGCTATTAAATGACGTTTCAGAAAACAATGGATAACATGATTATCAGAGAAGAAATGTATACTTTGAAGAATGAGTACATACCTGGTGATGATGCACTTGGTGCTTTTACATGAATTCCCAAGTGCCTTTGACTAGAGTGCCTGCCAGGATTCTTCAAGAAGAAAGGTCCTCTGTATTCCAGGAATTAGTAAATGATTAGTAAGCAGTTAATATATATGAAACAAAACAAGGCATAAATAATTTGTTTTCATAGTAGAAAGAGATGACCACTGAAGTTCCTGCTATGTCCTTTGTTTTGGATATACCTAAGGAATCTGGAAAAGGAGCTCAAGACTAGTATGAGAGATTGTATAAGATTATTTAGGGTCCAGAAATCTAAAACTGACTCCCATCCATTTCAGAAAGATCTGTTGATTAAAATCACTTGGGAAATTTGATAGAAAAAAGTGCAGAGTAATGCATTGGGAAGGAAAGAAAGCAGCTCTGTCCTTACTGAGGGATGGGCTTTAAACCAGCTGTGATTAATCAGGAAGGTGTTTGAAGATCATCATGGGTAGGTTATTTGAACAAGTCACTTCAGCACTTGAATATGGTTGAGGACCCGAATGAGTGTTGTTTGGAGAAAAAATGAGAACACACCGGGAAGCTGAATGAATACGTGACACCTTTACATGAGTACTGTATGCCTTTTTAAGCGTTTCTCTTAAGATCATAGTGTTGAAAAGTCATTCAGTTGAAATGTACTTAATATCTTACATTTAATATACTTGTCTTGCAGCTTGAGACAAGCTTGTTTCTCTCACCTGCTCTTGGGTGGTTGATGGAGGATGCAAATGTGAGACTTAATTTCTTTATTTTTGACCAATTTGTGTCTTTTTTTAATAGTTTTTTTTTTTAATGTTTTGATTGAAGTTGTATTATTTGAATTTATTGCTGTGTGATACAGTGTACTTCCTTCAGTAGCCCGAGAGTAATGGTATGTGATTATCCCCACCAGAATGTGATTTGGTGTTGTACATTTTGAACCATCAAGGAAGTACCAGTATCTCTGTTTCTGCATAACTGGCCCGGGTATTTCTGGACTTGATTTGCAGCCATGGAAAGAGATTGTCTGAGACTGTGAAGACCTAGATGCTCTCTGTCTGGTTCTAGATAGTGATGAGAGATTGGATGAGAGACTTGTGCAGTAGGATATATGCTGCAGTTTTTGTATCTGTTTTTGATTGAAAGGTATATTATAGCAGCAGCAGTAACTCAGAAGCAGAATTGCCCTGCAAGCCCCATGCAGTTGATTGCTCTTACCCTCTTGGAGTTTTAGACCTAAGCAATGGATTGAAGGGTTTATAGCTGGACATAATAACTCATATATGGTAGTTTCTTCCTTTCAGCTAGGAAAAGCTACCAAATTTGAAACTGATGCAGATATTCTCAAGGATGTAAAACTTTAGGCAAGAATGTGGAATTAAAGTAATTTCAGGCATTGTTTAAAACTTTCATCATTTCACAGGTGGGTAAAATTTAAAAACTACCTAAATCTGGTGTCAGCAATGACTTAGGCAGTGGATAGATCTTCTTGTTTTAGAAGGATTGCCGAGATAACTTGACTGACTTTTTTTTAGCTCCTATTTTTTTGGTGTGGTGAATTAGGGTCTGTGTACAAGCTGCTCTGTTGGCAGAGCAGTGAGGGTGATGATCTCTGTCACGGATGTGTGACAGTCCAGCTGGGGGTTGTAATCTCTTCTGCTGGTGACATCCAAAAGACTTCATCTGTCTGGGCTTCAGATGGAAGTGCTGGGTTCCTGTGTTGACACGCATTGCATCTGTTAATGAAAGGTGTGATTTTTAGGTTTATGGTTTAATTACTTGTAAAACCTCACAAAGACATGGTTCTCTTAGTCTAGCAACTAGAGTAATTAAGTTTATCCATGTACAGCTTGTACATTGAGGAATTAGATGCATGACCTGAAAGAACTCCTAGTTCTTATTCCAATTTCTATCCACAGAACATGTGAAAATAACCATGCAAATAATAACAAAATCTAATTTTCATTTACTTTAGGAGAAGTTTAAATGTTTCAGTTAGTGACTGTACATTTTTATTTCCACTAGACTTTATTATGTAAAATGTGTTACTGTTGTTTCTGAAATCTTGTCAAACCAAACATGCAAGCATTTGTAAAAGGATTCTGAACCATGCCAAAAGAGCAAATTACTGTTTCTTTCCCACAGAAAAGGCATTTGTTCTGTTACTTAACAGGTGTGTCTGGTAAGATGTGTTCATACTTATTAAGATGCTTAAAATGACTTCTCTGAAACTTCATACAGTAATTACTTTCCGAGAGAGTCGTAATAATGAACTTTAGCTCCTGCAGCATTTGGCATTGTCATCCTGAGAAATTATCCTTTTGCAGCCGTGGGAATGAGCAGTGTGTGTAATTGCCATTACATCACTTGCTGCTGATACACTGGCTCTCTTTTCACTTACGAACATAAGCTGGCATTGCTTGCTGGTAATGTTATTTTTGCAGGAGTATGAAATGAGGCTGCTTATGCCTTTGACGGCAAGAATGAAAGTGAGCTAATCAGATGGTGTTGATTAATTATTTTTGTTCTCTCTTCTGTGTTGTCAGCATGAAATTTTATCTAAGAAAATGTCCTCTTCTACCCTGTATGTGTTTGCCATTTTGTTTATTTTGTTTGCTGTGTTTTTAGAAGGATAGACTCCATTGTAACGTTTTGTTTTCCCACCGATAGTGCTTGTCAGCTGAGCAGCATTGGTATAATTGAAGTATGTTTATTATCATGCTACCAAATGTCACGACTCTCTGACTCTTGTTTGACTTTGTGATCAGCCTGTGTAAGTTTGAAGGTGCAGGTCTCCTGAGCAGACCAAACATGGTGGGTGACACTGTGTCTGACATGCAGTTTGATTTTCTTCCTTTAATAGTGACCAATTTATAGAAAGATTTTCTTAGATATTGTCAGTTGTGTAACTCTTTTTCTTCAACTCTTTTTGTTGAAAGAATTTTGATAGTTGAAATTGTGTGGACTCTAAAAGAAATCCAGATCTAGCTGCAAAAAATGAGAGCTTTCCCGGCTTAATAGGACTGGGAATTCACTGTTGCTTCCACTTGTAATGTACAGACTGATTCCTTGGCTTACTGTAAATGTGTATTTTCCTGTTTTTAGCATCAGTGGGTTGTCTGGAGCGTGGCATATATTATAATGATTTGATTTGATTTCTGTCTTACCTGATTGCATTCCACAAGGCAGATCTTCCTGAAGATGTATTTGGACAAGTAGCAAAGAGATGAGTGGCTATAAGATCTTTTAGAAGATTTTTCTGTAATTAGTATCAGCATCTTTTCAAAAGTATATCTTGAAAACTCTGCTTTCCTGGAAGAAAAGTAGCCATTTAAATGAAATGAATACATTATTGAAGTGTTTCAGGTGTTTAATGTTTGTGAAGCACTTTGGGAACTCTTCTTGAGAATTATCCAACTGTAAAAATATAATGATTACTGTTTATTAGTAAGTACAGATTAATGTGAGAAGGCAAAATTAATAAATCATTTGTAATTTTATAAAACAGATAAAATACGGTGTGGTTCATTAATGTTCTGTTTGCATGTAATGCGTGTACAAATTACTTTTTCAGGAAGATACTTGGAAAATTCTACTTCTGGTCCCCTGGCTTTGGTGCAGCTTTACCTGCTTCTTACATGGCTATTCTCATCGAAAGGAAAAGCAGGTAGGGTTTGTGTTTATGGATTTTCAGCTTAATATAGTAATGTTTCTTGTTTTGGTCATTTGATGATTGACATTTGACAATTCAGTGGTTTTATTTCAGAGTGCAAGAAATAATAGTTCATTTGAAATAGTGTCTTTTGCAACCTTGAGTTTAAATCTAGAAAGCTACAGTGAAAAAACACTTTACAAACATTGAGTTTCATGTTTGTGGTTTGTCTTGTTTAATGGACAGTTGGTTTGCTCAGGATTGCCTGATAAAGCTGGGTGGCTTAGGGCTTCCTAATGAAACTATGGTTTTATTCTTGTTTGCTTTTTAAAATATTATTTGAGCAATGTTTGCAATTAGTCATAGAGAGGGAGAGTGCTGATGACTTGAGTTAACAACATGACATTAGTTAAGATAGAGGAGTCATAGGATGTTGTGGAGAAAACTGTGGATGAGCTGAAATAATTCAAATTGGATGAAATATAATGGTACAGAAGGCAAAGCCTTTCACTTAAGGAGAGGTGCTGAAGTTCAGCTGTAAGTTCATTATGAAAGCATGAAGCGAGGGAAAGAAATCTCTGAGTAATCCAGGGATAGCCCAAGGCTGCCATTTGTAATGTGGCCACAGGAAGATGGCAGGTGAAATCCTGGCTCGTAAGGTTTTATTGTTTGAAATTCAACTTACATTGGTATCTTGTATAAACAGTGGCAGTTATAATACTTCCTTAATTTACTATGGAGTGAGATGCTTTAGTCATCTAGTTAGTAGGTTTAATTTAAAGAAGAGAAAGTGACAGAAGGGTAAGGTAAGGGGTTACTCTTTTTAAAAAGATGATGAAGGAGGTATTAGAGGTGGTGTGAATGCACTTTTGATTACTGTGAATATCTGAAACTTCCTTAAGCCATCATTTAAAAGTAATGGCAAATATATATTGTTATGTTGTTGACTCACTGTCAGGTCCCATTCCTGAACTTCAGCTGTGGAGTAAGCAAATCCCATGCCAAGTTTTATGTATGTCAAAGTTCTGTCCTTTTAAAAGAATGCATTTTTGAAGATTTAGGATGTGTAAGAGCTTCTGGAAATGTGGGAGCACTTCTAAATCACTTTCTTTAATGTAACTATAGAAAATAATTGTAATCAAGTTACCAAATAAGTTAATTATCTTTTTAATGTCGTCTCCAGCTGACTGATTTTCATCTTACTGTAATTACTTTATAAGAAGTTGGATACATTTTAGTAGAACTTTGTCTAGTTACTTAGGCACCAGCACTGCTGTTGGCATCAGAGTTTCATTTTGGGGTGAGAGCAAATGCATTTTCTCCCTTTGATCGGTGATAACACCAGCTTAACTTTTCCTACAGACTTGTTACAATGTGAGGCTTTTCTGTGCCAGACTCCCAATATTTCTAGATAACATTAAAGAGGAAGAAGTCAGGCTGGTTGTCAATCTGTGAACTTCTTGTAGCTTTCAGAGTATTTGTGAGTGGAGAGTTGAAAGTGTTTATGAGTCCAAAGCCTTACAATGTTTTTTTTATAACAGCAAAACAACTATGAGAAAGTTGCAAAGCTACACTTGTTAAGAGTAACAAAAAGAGTAGGCAAACAAATTTTATATTAAATGGGTTTTTCTAGACTTCTTAGTGGCAATGTGTGAAAGCTCTGACATGTTAACAGGATTCTGTTTAGCATCTGAAATTTGAAAGAAATGGAACTTGAAATAGAGGTATGTGGACATGACAAAAGTAGATTGGTGCAGCATGTATGCAGTGAATAATGCTGGAATACTTATTTCCTGGAGGGTTATTCCCCTTTCTGTCAGAATACCTGATGTGTGACCTAAGATATTTTGCCTAAAAGTTCACATTATGTTGGATCAGTTAAAGGAAAGAAGGAAGTGTTGGTATTGGAGTACAATGTGTATGGAAATGGGGGGTCATTGTTCTTAATGAAAAAAATTGTTAAAGGATGTCAGAAGGTATTTGAAGGTTAAGGGTTTTTTTTAAATACAAAGTTGTGTGGTATGTTCTCAGATGGCAACTATGTATAATGTGCAAAATGCTGCTACTGACAGTGAAATACGACTTTCTGATTTCACATCTGTTTGCCTGTTAGTTTCTGTTACAGGCAAAATCAAATTTTAATAGACTCATAGTCCCTTAGGAAACTGACGTTTCACATGGAGACACAGGGGCATTTTCAGTTATCTGCTGAGCAGCTTAGAACAAATTGTAGTGAAAAATCAGTGAGGTGGGAAAAAGTCCTGATTTGAGTTCATAAACATATCTTTAGCCCTTCAAATTGCTACTAGCAGCTGGCAGCAACATTGAACTTAATCACTTAATCTCTTCCCAAGTGGATACCCTATTTTAAGTACCTCACTGGCATTTGCTTGCACAGCATCCCTGTCAGTCCTGAACTTGGGAACAGCAGGCTTATAAATCAGATTTTCTTCCAAGTGTTGCTGTTCACGTGTGCCAGCTTTGTACTGTGTAGTTCTTATGGAAGAATGGGAAAAAGAGATGGATAGCTTGGCTAGGTGCATTATAATCCTGAGGAGGAACATGTTTTCTAATGTGTTACAGAATTAGTTTGATTGTAGTTTCTTTCTGTGTAATATATAATTACAGATTTGCACAGCACTGGCAATGAGGAGGGGAGATGACATTGCATAGAAACTTCAAACAGACTCATGAAATGATCTGCACTATATTATGCTCTTACAGGTCTATAAAGATATTAATGGCGCATTAATATATCCATGTGTGTTCTATTTGGTGACTATAAAATATGGTTGTCCTGTCTGTGAAAACTAGTTAATCAGGATTTGTGGAAAGGGCCAAGGAATAAAAACACTTCTTAACTTTTTTGTATATGTATCCATAAATGTTCTGATTGCAAACATGTATTCTATGCCTTTTGTTCCTTACTCCAGTGGGAGGAACTCAGAATTTTTCCCTTTTTCTGGTGCTCTCAAGCTTTGTGGATTGCCTCTTAGAATTAGGAAGAAGCATCTTTACTGGCTCTAATTTGTTTTAATTGCCAACATTTTAGTCATACTGTATGTATATATTGTCATAATAGCTATGGCTATATGACAATAAGTAAGCAAGCTTCTAGTAGGTACCCTTGCACGATTATACTTAAAAGAATATGAAGTTCTTTGCAGTTTCACCTGTTTTACATCTTCTATTAAAGGAAAATGTGCAATTGTTTTGTCACTGAATTCAGTTTTGTAGTGCTAGACATTAAAAGCTGTGCTAATGTCTCCTTAAAAATAGAGAGATGACTCAGTTCCATTAATTTCATTGAACTTCCTTAGGAAACCATTGCATTCTTTTTATTAACCTTTGTATGGAGTTGTTTAACCATACAATCCTTGTTGGCTCCTACAGGTGTTGCTTCCAACTGGTGATAAGAAGCAATTTTATTTATAATTTTGAAAAAAGAATATTTTGCTTATGTCTTTTGGCTTGTGTTTGTAATTCCAAGTTACAGTCTCCTGTCGTTTCTTTCAACATCTGTTAAATGTTATCACCAAGAATTGAACATATAGTAAGGAGGAGATACGCAGCTTGGGCTGAAAGACATGGCACTGCCTTGTTCTAGAAGTACTGAGACTGTTAGAAACAAGGAAGTAACTGAATATACTTGTTAAAATTATTCTGAATCAAGCTGTTGAAATGTGATCTGAGACTTGGCTGAAGCCAGCCTGTTACTGGAAATGTGATTAGATCAGCTGTACCTTGCTGACTTCTAAGACAAAGAAGTCTCATAGCTTGGTGGAGAGCCTGTATTTAAGACCTCTGTGATTACTTTCTAGGAAAAAATTGTTTTCTCTCAAGTGTTTTGTAACTGTGCTGGTGTTTCAAAACCACTTAAGTTGTGTTTTGCTAGTAGCTGAATGGCAAACTTAATTTTATTGGACTCTTGCTCAAGAAACCATGTATTAATGAATTTCAAGAACTATAAAGCTTTAAGAGGGGACACAATTCCAGTTTTAATGAAATTAATTGTCTTGCTGCCTGGCTGTTTTTTTTTTTTTTTTACCCCTGCCTTTTGTAGCTAATTAAGCCAGAGAAGTTTTAACTACAGCCACCTAAAATTTCTGTGTCAGCTGTGAAGGGACACTTTTGGGGCTGCCCCTTAGGCTGCATTAATGTTTACATACTGGCTGTTAACATTATAGCGGCGCCTGTCTCGTCACTACAGTTACGATTCTGTCACTGATGGTATTATAAAACTTGAGATTTAGGGCTTTTATAATTTGGTTGTAAAATCTTGCTCTGGGCAACTATTTGTAATATGTTTCTAGTTGAAAACTTTGGGTGTTTTTCATAAAAAATATTCAATGTACTGGACTCTTAGAAAAATATTTAAAGCACATGCATTTAAAAAGTGAAACAGTGCAACAGTGGATGTTACAGAGGACATCAATATATATGCACATATATTTTATGTTCTTGGAAACAAAAGTATTACTATGCATTGCTTGGAAAAGTGACAGAAACATTTGTGTAAAAACAATGTGGAATTTTTAGACTGTATGTTTGTTCTGATTAAACATTCAGGGCTGTTAGGGTTATTTGCTTGCCATAAATACCATTAGTCTAAACACGTTATAAAGGAGGAATATGGCAGCACAATAGTGGTAAAAAGTATACACTGTAAAGAAATGCATCAATTTTGTAAGTTTGTTCATTCAAATACAAATTTGTTGGTATATATTTCTTTATAGTAGTGTGGTATATTTAGACTCGAGGTGACAATTTCCTTTCTCAAAAATGTCTTATGGTTATTCAGTTTGACATTATATTTTAGGGAAACAGATAAATTGCCAGTATGGTGGGGTGAGTAATCAAAACAAGTGAACAAACTCTTTTAACACAGCAAGTATTTTTGCAAGCTTTAGTTGTACTTGCTACAGTTAAGAAATTGAGAAAGCAAGCTATACTGTGGGATGATTTTTTGTGTATTCTTTGCATTGTAGTAAAAAACTCTCAAATTTGGATCACTGACATGAGTATTTTGTGGTGTAATCTGGTACGGAGAGCTAGCTGGGGAACAAATTATTTTGGAATTGTACTCCTCTAGACTGATTATTGCTGTGAAATACAGAGCCAGGCTGTAGAAGTTACTGGGAAAGCTTTTTGTTTCTAAATCAAAATATGTTAAATTCCATTGTACTTCAGCAACTGCCTTGGTGAGAGCCAGTGTTTGAGGATTTATGTTTTTATAGTAACAGTGCATAAACATTTGAACATGTTTTGCTGCATGCTTTGAGGGCTGCTACTGTGCTGTAGTTACAGAACCATCTCATAAAATGTTTTGGGTTGGAAGGGACCTAAAAGCTCATCTAGTTCCAACACCCCTGCCATGGGCAGGGACACCTTCCACAAAAACAGATTGCTTTAGCAGTTATCAGAAGAAGGGAAAACTGATCATTCAAGGTTGGGAGTGCAGAAGTCAATCTAGAAGATGCTGTGATGGTGGCAACATTGTGAATGGCAGGTAGCTCAGGACAGGCAGCTCTTGGGAGTGTTTTTCATGGAAAAAACTGCGATAAGCTGGTATTTTATGCTAGAAGGATTGATGCTCTCCCTAAGGTATATCCCTGGCAGTCATAACTTTGTTGATATATTCAGAGAGTTTTCTGTTTGTCTTGCTAGTACTGCATCATGTGTTAATCCTAGAAACAGTTTCTGGAGTTTTTTTAAACTGTTCAGTTAATTCAATATTAATAAAGTCAGTTTTTAAGAACTGTCTTCTCTAAGCACAAGAGCAGGTCATTCCAGTGTGTTCTAAGTCAAGCAAGTAGGCCAGAAGACCAGTTTGGCTGAACAGCAAACTCCTTGTGGAGCTCAAGAGGAAAAAGAAACTGTGTGATCTCTGGAAGTGAGGTCAGGCATCACAGGAAGAGTACAGAGCTGTGGTTTGCATATGCAGAAGATTTGAATGGCCAAAAACTCAATTATTGAAACTGGTCAGTGCTGTATCTGACAACAGGGGAGGGCTTTTTAAAGTAGATTAATAGCAAGGGGAAGTCTAAAGAAAACACATTGATACTTGTTGAAGGTGGTCACCTGACTAATACAGATGTAGAAAGAGCAGAGGCTGTTTTTGCTTCCATCTTTAATAGCACTGATAGGCCTTGGACTGCTCAATTCTTTGATTTGGAGGACCACATGGTCAGTACAATCCATTTGCAGACACTGAAATTGTAAGGAACCAGCTGTATCAGCTGGATGTTCATGGGGCCTGGTGGGATTCACACCGGAGTTCTGAAGGAGCTGTTGGGTGTTGCTGCAGACCTGTTGGTCTAACCTCAGTTCCTGGAAACATTCTAAAGATTACTTCGGGTAATATTGAAAGGCATTTAAAGAAACAACATGATCACCAGGCACAGTTACCATGGGTTCACAAAGAGAAAGTCCTGTTTAACTTATTTGATGTCCTTCTGTGACCAGGTCATCCATGTAGTGGATGAAGGGAAGACTGTCATTCAAATCATAGCCATATTGTGAAGCTGTCCTGTGTGACGGAGAAGGATGTCCTCTGTGGGTTATAGAAAGATGCTGTGTGACTGGCACTTGGTTTATTATGGGAGAAAGATCTTCTCTCTCATATGGTGTTCTTAATTACTCCTCTAGTAAGTCTATCTTTCATTCCTGCCCTTTACTCCTTGTAATTCTGTGTATGCACATAAGATGCAGGTATAATCCTTACACTTCTGGATAAAGGAAGTGGTTTCAGTCAACACTTGGGCTTTCCTAACTGTCTGAAATGTGTGTTTCTATTTCATACCAGTCATTTCTTTCCAATCAGTTGTGTGATTCACCATTCTGTGTCTGAGTTACAGTCTAGAAAACTGTCTTAAACTAGATTTCATCCGCTAGAGATGGCAAAAGTTTGGCAAGGACAATTTTGTACTTGTGTACAGAGTAAGAAGGTTTATGGGGAATCAGTGACTACAGTTACACACATCTGTAGTCAGTCAGTCCAGGTTATAAACTAATCAGGATTCTGAAAAACTCTACTGTGTCTGCATAAGTATTCAGCAACCAAGTTGAAGATTCAGGCTGCAGCATTTGAGTGCTGGAAAAATTTGGTTAAGCTTTCTCGTGTGGCAATTGAAGTCTTGCACAAGATGAAGAGCAGGAGAGGAGCTACAGCTTTATAGTTGACAGTCCCTTTTCTGGGATAACACAGGCAGACAAAATAAGAATATTGGGAGATCCTGTGTGAAATATATGCCTGTGATTCTGGAGATGCTGCAGAATGAGTTGCAGCATCTGGTTGAGTCTATAGAGACTTGGTTTATTTTCTCTCTGTGTTGTTAGAGTCAGGGCTGAGATGGATCTTGCACAACTATTTGGTTGCAATTGCTCAGTGGTCTCCAGATTTCTGAGTTTCAGAGGGCTTTACCAGCTTAGGCACAGCACCAGCCATGTGGCTGCTTCATGAATGTAAAGGCATCTCGGGCAGCACCCATTAAACTCTGGCCTTACTCTATCAGTGCACGTGGGGCCAGCCTGGGTGAGCAAAGGGCAGTGCTAAGGTCAAGCAGCAAGCTCTGATAGATCCCAGGTGACTGTGCAGATACCTTCCTCTCTTCCTGCATGGCTCCATGAATAATTGAGACTTGATTATAGTTAAAGTTTTATTTTTAAAAATTATTTCAAGGACCACTTTTGGCAAATCTGTTTCTGAAACGTTCACTTTGTAGGCTGAAAACAAGTAAAAATGATTTAGTCATCTGCATAGTAGTATAATTTTGTATTCTGTTTTTCATCATTAAGCATAAAAAACCCACTAAAACCCCTTGTAAAACTTACAGTCCTGTTGAAATGCTGACAGATAAAATGTTAAAATTCAGACTGCTGCTGACCACTGGACTATTCTGCAAGTCTGACTTGGATTCAAGTGGCACAAACGCTGGATTAATTATTCTGTCCTGTCTGCTCAGCACTAGCATCCAGGACACAGTCATTTGGACTTCCTTGGCTTAAGCAAACACTTAATACATCTTCTGTGTCTGAATGCTTGTGTGTAACATGCAGCTCCCAGAGGGGGAATAATAAATACTCTGCTAGTATAGAATAAACTTCAGATGCTGCTTAGATGAGCTGGCTTGTGTGCTGACATTTACCTGGCAAGATAACATCCATGCCTAGCATGCCTCTGGTGCAATGGCTGGAAGTCTTGGAACTTTTCAGTGCTGTGTTCCTCAGGTCTGCTTGGAGGATATTGTTTTTAGACACTACAGATGAGAGCAGCTGAAGTATTTGTTTCCATGCGAGCCGCACTTAGAAGCCCTCTGTAAATGAAGTGGCTCTTTCCTGGAGCCTCATTGTTCCCAAGGAACTAAGGTCGTTGCTAGCTCCTGCAGCAGGAAAAGTGTGAAGGTAGAGACTTAGAATGGTAATGATTTGCTATATTTAATCACGCACAGGTTTTTCTGTGGCAAAGATTACAGCAGTATACTTAGGTCATACATCTTACTTCCCCTTCCTGCCCTCTCCCCTCCACGTCCTGGGACAGAAAATGGCATGTTTTTATTTCCTCTGGTAAGGAAATAAAACACTGTGTGTCATAGTGTTTCTTGTAATCTGATGGCCTCCACTCCAGATTGAATCTTTTTTGATAAAGTAACTGTATGCTGTTAAAACCTTGTCCTAAAGACAGTCTGTCTAAGAAGCAGAAACAGTGTCCATAGCTTTAAGGCAAGAAACAGGTCTCATGAATTTGGGCCAGTACTTGTCATCACAATCCAGACTGCTCCAGCTTTGGTGAAAGACTGAAACAGTATGGGCTGCCTGGTAGTACAGCATAATTTGGTCTATGTGAAGGAATTTGTATGGGCTCCATCTTGCTGCTTCAGTGATGTGTTTTTCCTTTTAAGCTCTTCAGTGTCTGTTACTCATTCCTCATGATCAACGGACTGAGGAGCTAGCAAAAGTGTTCTAATATCAACCATTGGCAGTTTGAATGTTTGAGCTTAATGCCAGAAAATAATAGGTTCAAACTGGACTTGGCAATAGCTTATTTCTGTCTTTGGTAGGTGAAATATCTCATTAACATCTGTCTGTAGTATCTGGCACAGTTCATCGTCCAGTACTGATGTCCTGCCAGAAACTGGCTTCTTAGTCAATGGGGATGTATTGAAATGACATTCAGTCAAACTTTTAGTATGGTTTGTCTCCCTTTCTAGAGAAGGTTCACATTGATTTCTGTCACTGCTGTTCCTTGGGACCCCTTGTGGGACCCCCATTATAGATGCAGGCACACTCTTAATAGCATTCATCTGTCTTCTGAGTGATTAAATGAATAGTTCCTAACTGGATTTAAAGTCTGTTTTTAATATGACTTAATAGGCTGTCATTAGAGGGTCTAAAGGGGAGGTAAAAAAGCAAATGTCACTGTATGTTGACAAGTCTAACTCCACACACTACTTCCCTTGGAAGTGCTAGTCTGCTGTTGCTGAATACAAGGGTATTTAGAAGTTAGTCACACCATGTGAAAAGCTGCGGTAGTTCCCTGTTTGAGTTGGATTGATTTGTCAAATGAGCTCTTCTTTTTTTTACATATTGCTTCAGGTGCTTTGTAAACTGTAATTCAATCCCAAATGTAACATTAAAACATTATGAGTCTAAAGAGAAAATTAGTTCTAAACATGCAAACGCTACAATAGCTATTAGTGTGACAGACTAGAAAAAAAGTATCCGGCTGCTGAAGTCTTTTGAAATAGATGAAGTAACTGATGATTTGAGTGGCTTATCAAAAAACTTGTGTTGTGGAATGGGCTTTCTCAAACTGGGCGCAGAATATGAGTTGGAGAGGGAAGGCCAGCTGTTCCAAGGGGCTTCTTGGGAAGCCTCTGGAACTGCTTCTTGCTGAGCTGCTGTAAGATGGGTTTGGGATGTGGAGGTAGGGTGTGGTCGAAGTGCTCTTAATTTGAGAAGCCTAGAGGGTAGAGGTTGAGGAGAACAGGTCAAATACTGGATAAATTTCCATGGGGATTGGGACAGCCCCAAGCTGTCAGCTGAAGGAGTAACCTTATATGACAAATTTTCTCTCCTTCCTGCCTTCTCACTCTTAAAATACACTGAGTATATGTCCAAGGCCCGTGAATACTGGACATATTTTCAACTCTGAATTTTTTCCATGCCCTGTTCTGCTCTTCCTAGTTTTTATTAACAGTTTTGTCCATAGTGTCCTATTTTGCTTTGGAGTGGTAGTGATTGCCAACAGAATACATTGAAACAATGACCTGCTGCTGCTGGGAGTCTCCAAAACAGTATGCTTGCTCAAAAGTATTTGCTTTTGTGCCCTGTGCTCCTGCCTTTCCAGACAGAGTGGCCAAGCAGCCCATGCCCAGAAAGAACTGAGTGTTTTCTTTGTGATTGACTGAGCTGATTAAAAACAGTTCTGTGTTACTATCAACAGCCCAAAGAAATTGTTTTTTGGGGCCTTACTTAACACTAGATAGACCTTCTATACCAAGAATGTGAATAATTTAAAAAATCCCTGGAAATCCTTCATTTCTTTTCCTGAGGTTTGATTAATTTGTTTTTCTTCTGCTATCTCCCAGTCAGTCATTCTATAATACTAATAAGCTTTTTGGAATCTTTTTATCTCTTCACGGAATCTTGTGAGGTTAAATCACACTTTAATTAAGAGGTTTTTTCCCCTCTGTAGGTCAGCATTTGTTTTTGCTCTGTAGATGCCATAGAGAAACTGGGAGAGAAGGAAGAGGGAGAGAATGGTGAAAGAAAATTGGTATAAAATAGACTATAAAGGAGTTTAAAAAAATTGAACTATAGATGTTATCTTGTGTTGCACTAGCTGAAAACTCTGTAAGAATTATTGGTACTAATTTAACTGGAAAATATTACTGTAGATATATTTTATTTTTGGCTTCTCTCCCTTTCCAGTTTTCTCATACCCTTTCTTTGGCGTGTGTTCAAATCACAGAACATGTTGAGTTTATTTTATTTCCTTTTAAGAACAACAAATTCTGAATATTTGCATAAAACCATTTTTCTTAACATGTAACGTGCTCCAAGCAAGAATTACTGATTTGCAGTTTTGAGCAATTTCAGTTTCTCCAGCCTGCAAAGTGTCCATTTCCGACTTTAAACAACCCAAAATATTGAAATAGGAAATTCGTTTAAAGAGGCAGTGGGTCATGAGTCCTTAAACTGTATATTTTTGATATGAAGTTCTGAACATTATTTTTGTGCTAAAGACTTGGTATTGGTCTTTACTAAGCTAAAAAGTTACCATGTTCTTTTTTGGAAAACTTACTGCTTAGGTCTGTTTTCATAATTTTCTGCATTATTTTGAAAGCTTGTCTGTTCCTGCTGATTTTAAGTGAACTTTTGCACCAGGACTTTGCTCTGACCTCCAGCCGTCAGTAGGAAATTGGTGGGTGTGAGAGATTAACGATACCCTAAACATAATCTGTAGTGCTTGTGTTTTTACAGGGATGCAATCACAACTCCACATCTATACTTGGTTCGCTTGTGGTGTCAAGCTGCTGTAAAGCAGAAAAAACCCTACCTCTTACCTCTTCATTTTAACCTCTTTCATTTCAGAGGAAACCTGTGATTTGTGTGTTTGATTTAATTCTGCAGGTTATAAAGTGGTGTGTTTTACAGTGGTGGGGAGGGGTTGGAGCTGACAGGAGGAATTCTTCCTGTTTTTGCAGACCATGAGTCCTGTCTGGGGAGCCATTACAAACTATTATGTTAGCTTCTTAGTTCATGTTCAGAAATTAAAGCCAGAATTAACTCTTCTTGAATCTTTCTTTTTCTTTTAAATTTAAAAAGGACAAATGTTCCGAAAGTTTTCTATTTACTAAAATAAATATATATATAATTATTATATACATGTGTATATATGATATATACATATATATGAACATATTTATTAGTAAAAATCACTGTTTTGCTGTAACAAGTCATTACAGGATAAGTTTTGTGCTCTTTACCTTTTTTAACGTTCCACTCCCTATTTGCCTTTGAATCCAGTGATTCCTATAAAAGTAGTTTTATTTGTGATTCCTTAGACTTGTAAAGAATCAAAAAAAAGAATATCAGTTAAAATACAGTGATAGTGTCAGAATATGCAGCAGATTCAATGAACAGTGGCATTCATATAAAATTCAAACTTGATTTTGTAGGAAACTAATATAATGAATCTATGAAAAAAAAAGGTTATAAAAGTCATGTGTAGTTCAGATTTTGTTGTACAGGTCACAAGGAAAGGTGAGTTTCTAGTACTTGTTTGTTCTTGGGTCAAGTCTTGTTGGTTTGACCACACTAAGAGTTTTTGGAAAAGCAAATAGCAGGAATCTGAAGTTTTGGACTGATGATGAAGTTAGAAAGCTTTATAGCAAAGCTAAAACTGCTCTTGTCTTAGCAGTGAGTTAGATATTTTTCTTTTGTGGTTGTTTTCCCCTCCAGCTGTTTAAATTTATTGCATATGTGGAGAAACATAACCCATCAATTAGATGCTTAATCAGAGAACCTGTTCTCTTAATTGCATGCATAAAGATTTTTAACATGCTGCTGTACCCATCTTTGGGCTCCTATCGCCCTATGCTGCTGACTGCTGGGTTCCAGGAGCTGTCACAGGGAATGGGGCCTGGGTGTACCTGCCCTGGTGTGTCCTTCGCCCTGGGGCGTGAATTTAGGGGCTCCCTCTCACAGCTCACACCTAGGGCTGTTCTCACTGAAGGAGGTGCCTGTTCAGTCCATTTATGTTAATTCTGTACACGGTGGCATTCATCTTGCTGTAGTTATTTCCTGTTATTTCTGGCTTGTTAACTTATTTCCCCTTTAGTTTTGAGCAAGACAAAAAAAAGTGATCATAAAAAATGCAATACTGGTAAAAAAAGAGCAATTATAGTAGTTCGAATAAGTTTAATTAATTGCAGAGAACGTTTAGATTTCAGGATGTCTGCTCAGAAAGGTTTGTGGTTTAACTGAAACGAGGCAATAGAGAAAACAATTCTTTAAACTTCGTATCACCAAAAAAAGGTTTTGATGAGGGAATTCTAGGGACTGGAGGGCTGCTATTAGACACAAAAGATGGGCAGGGCAAGGTCAAATGTATGAAAGAAATAAATATTCAGAAGAAGGAATGAATATTGAGAAGGATACAACTTAAAAATGGCAGGTCCTACCTCTCTTCTGTGGCTGTTTAGAGAAAGAGGTGTTGCTTTCTGCTGGAAATTTTCTTTGAGGGCTGCTGTGGTTGCAATAATTAATTTATGGTAAAATTTCTGTGAGCATAAGTACGTTCTAAGTATTCATCCTGCCTTCAGGCAAGGTTGGTTGGAAGTTTTTTTTGTGTGCTGATGGTGCTGTTTTGTTTTTTATTTTTTTTAGCTTAGCAACAACTCTGTATTTAAGGGAAACCATAAATACATTGAAGGAAAACCATAAATGAGAGAGAACTGGCAATGAGTTTTGTAGGAAAAAACAATCTTGGTTGTATTTAAAGATTGGTATTTTGTATGATTTACTATTATATGAAGCAAAAGCTTATGCTGCTTGTGAAAGTAGAGTTATTTTTTGAATTTTTTAGCACATCAAGCCAAGCAAAGAAACATTCTTCAGCAAACTGTTCCACAAACAATATGTTGGCATGCAGATTTGGACAGTTGCTGCTCCTATTGGCACAAACGGGATTTTTTACTCACGTGTAAGGGAAATTGCACTTTGGCCTCAATCAAATAAGTTTTCCAGAGTTTATAGCACTTACAAGAAGATATGAATACCTTGCTCACAGGCAAATGAATTCGAAGTCTGAGAGCCCCACTTAGTGATACCTTTGACTTTAAAATACTTTTAGTTAAACAAAGGATATGAGAACTTTAATCTGTTTTGTATTTCCTATATTTTCATTTGAAGTCCTGAAGATGAAAAACTGGGACAGTTTCAGTAAAGAGCTATAAGTATGATTAAAAACTTAGGGAACATAGTGGAAAAACTGAAGGAGTTCAGTTCTTGTTCAAGAAATGGTATGGAGGTGACTTGGTTGGAGGGGGGTAGTGTTAAAGGGGAGGTAAAGATGTAACTGTTTTCAGAGACCAGACTATATCTTGTCTTAGGGTGCAAATTGCACAGATAAGTAACCTTAAATAACATATCAGTGATTGTGGTGATTGGAAATACTTAAAGGACAAATTTGATCTCTTTAAGTAAATGGCTAATTCATTAAAGGAGACAGATTGTTTATCACTGTAATCTCTTCTGATTTTATAATCTGTGAAAAAAAATTATTTATGATATCTTGAAGTTGCTTTCCACCTTTTTTTCTGTAGAATAATAGAATTGTTCAGGTAAGTCTTGGGAATTCAGCTAATGCAGCTTCCTGCTTGGAGCAGGGCTGGCACTGAATTCAATCCAGCTTGCCTGGGGATTTGTGTGGTCAGCCTTGCAAACCTCTGAGGACAGAGGTTCAGCGGCCCCTCTTGAGTCCCTGTTCCATTGTTCTCCTGTCTGCTGGAGAAAATGCTGTTTCCTTGGGTCAGGTCAAAGTCTGCCCAGCCGTGCTGCTGGTCCTCTGTGCCAGCTGGTCAATGCCTGCCTATATTGGGGACCAGAACTGGGCACGGGGCTCTGTGGTGTTGTGAGTGCCAAGTAAATGGGATTAATCATTTCTCTTGACCTCCTACCTAAACTTCTGGTAATACAGCTCAGTACACTGCTAGGTTTCCTTGTTATTTTTATCCTGTAGCTTTCTGGGGTTTTTAGCAGTTATTTTAGACTCTTTCCTCTGGGCAGTGCAATAACAAAGATATGTGGTTCTCTGTTGAGGTTTATAGGCCATAGTTTAAGAGCTATTGCTGTTATAATTTGGTCTGAATGTTACCAAGTTGTCTGAAAAGCAAATTTTACTGAGTTAAACTTTTCTTTGAGGAAAGTATAAATGAACAAGAGAATTATCTTCTAGAAGACTATGGTCTGTTGTAATTTAAACATTAAACATGGAATCTGCAAGATTGGGATTATTCAACTGTAGATAAATGTGACCTGTGCTGGATAACTAAACTCTGGGACTTTGCCTACTCACTTCTCTAACAAGCTTGTCAGAAAGTTCATTTAAAAGTGTGAATTAGGAAGAAGAAGGAGAAACAAGGTGAAAAGTATACTAAATACTACTTCTCATTGAGACTTGAATTAAAGGGCAATTAAAACATGATCACTTTCATGCAAGCCTCCTTTATCAGGTGAAGGAGACCTGTCTTGTTAAGACTTTTTCAGCCAAGTTTTTTTTTGGCTCTTTAATTTAACACAAGCAACTGGTAGGGTGGACCTTGGTCTGCTGCTCATGAATTTAGGGTTACCCCTAGCTCATGTGTTTTTCCTTCCTGAGTTAAAGATCACAGATGTCATTAGAAACGGAGCTGGGTATGGGCAATACTGTCTATTGAAGAGGTGACTGGGAGGCAGTGAGAAGCCACAATGAAGATATTTATGAAAGAAGGCTTTGGAGAAAATGGCCTAAGACAGAAACCATGGAGGAGGAGCAGGCAGTAAGGATTTGTGTGTGTGTGCTTGGGCTTTCCCGCAGTGACCTTGCCAGACCGTCACTGCTGTAGCCACCTGTTGATGTTGGTGTTGCCAAGATTAGCATTCAGCAGTGGTTCATGCACTTTAGGAGTGAAATGTAAGCTGTTTATTAGTCTCTTTAAACCTCCCCAAAGCATGTAGTTAGACATGGCTGACTAATTATTTTTATTGTTTAATCATTTCCTGCTCTCCTAATACCATTTCCCAATTATGTTCTCCTCTTATTTACCAGCTGCAGTTTTAATACAGTCCTTGGTTTGTACCAGTGACCCTTTTACTTGGCCTACCTCCATCTTTCTGTCCTGTTTTCTGTCAGCTGTCATTGCTACAAAATAGTGCAAGATTTTCTGGACTTCCAACTGCTTTTTCACAGCAGAGTTCAGGTTTGGGTTAGGCTTGTTGGATCACATTTGCACAGGGCCAGGAAGAATGCCCCTTCCCCCTCCCCCCTTTTTTTTTCCCTTTTCCCTGGAAACATGGGGCTATTTATTTTAAAAACAGTCACGGAATTAATTTGGAGTAAGAAAACTCTTTCTGCTTGGAGTTTGCCAGGGCCTCACAGACGGGCTTGTTGCAGGCAATTGGAGATGACGTCATCTAACAACTTGCTGTATTTTCAGTTCTGGAAGTTACTTCCTCGCACAAATTTTTTGTCTGCACATTTTGCCTCGTCCCAACCACCTGCTTCTCACACTGGTCTTGCTGCAGCTGCACTGCAGCTTCTGATTTCCTTCCTCTTCTCTAGTCCCTTTTCCTTTCTTTGTCTTTGTGGCTGGTGAGTTGCATTTTATCCCCAAAGAGATTACAACAGAAACTAAAACTCATTTAGTTCTTAGTTTGTTAGTGTTTTAAAACACTAACAAATTTCAGGAGGAGGCTAAAAAACCCTGCCTGCATGACAGACTGCAGGGGAGAATCCACTAAATAAATTACGAGCACATACAACGATCATCCTGCTTTGTACACACTGTATGTACTATAATTATGAATACACAGTGTATACTCTGAAAGCTGTGTCTGTCACTCAGTTGCTGGTTGAGGCTTCTCACAGGTGTGTTACTCCAGGATGTTATTGGTGTTCTGACATTTTCCAGAATACTCAAAGTGGATTGAGTTACCAGGTTAGCCCTCATGGGTACGTTTATGTCTGTGTTTCCAAAAACCTATTTGGATGTTTATCATAAATTTTTAATGCTATTACAGGGGTAAAAAAATAATCTAAGAAATGAGAAATATCCACTATTTTTTCTTGAGAACAAATTAAAATAAGATTTACAGTACACAGAACTATATCAGCTGGCAGTTTGCTATTTAGGAGGGTTGGGTCACCAGTATTGTTTTATCACTTGAACTAGCCAGCTGAAGGACCAGGTGAATGTTTGCAGACCAGCCGGAGAGTTGAATTTATCTATTGCATCAGGTGAATTTTTACCCCTTTCTGTTCAGATATGTCATAGAATATTTTGATGCTTTATTGCAAGTTGTAGGGGCTATTTTGCTTAAATACTCACGGACCCTATTCCCTGTCTTTTGTCTTGTTGTTTCTTGTGTGCCTCATCCTCGCCAAATCTTTAGATTCAGGCTTTTTTTTTTTTCTTAGATTTCCATGCTAGAGTCTTGTTTCTAGTATCTGGCACAGGGTGGTAGTGGGTAGAGAGGGTATACAGAGAGTAGATTTGTAATTCTGCTTTTTTAAAAAAACACCAACCACGAAACAAACTGATTTTGAACAAAGTAGTTCAAAACTAATTAAAGTTTTGAACTTAAGCCAAATTTGAATCTTCTTTGTGAGTAGAGAGCAACTTATGGAAGTCAGGATGCTGTGTTATTGCTTTCCACAAATTCGGTTCTGATGTGGAAGCAGTAAAACTTCTAAGTGGAATGTGTCCCTGTAGCTTAGATGGCTGCTGTGAAAAATCTTCATCTGGATGTGTAACTTGACAATGTTATGGACATGTAAACATGGGAGTTAGAAAATACTGAATAAACTTTTTGGGTGAATCAAGCTTGGGAGCTGTGTGATAGGGATTTCTTTATTTCCTGTTGTATGTGCTTTTGTTTTATTCGCTTCTTCAACTGAACTGATGGGAAGATATGTTCTGTTAACACACGGCTCTCTTAACATTCTATGAATGCTTGGAAACTTAAAATGTCATGACAAAATGGAACATACAAGCCTGGGTTAGACCTTCTGTTATATATTACCTTCTGTAATAGCTGTATAATAAAAATCCTAAATGACGTGAAGACAAAAATAGATTCAGGTTATAAACTCACATCCCCGTTGAGAAACTTTAATGGTTGAACATGTGGTGCCTTCACAAAAATGATCAGGTTTTGTATGTAAGACCAGTGGGTACAATAGGAAAAATCCCAAATACTACAAGGCTGATGGTAGGTAAACTTAAGAAATTAAGAACACCAGTCCAGTAAGAAATACTGAAACTGATTGTTCCAATATTTGGCCACAGACTCTAACAAAATCTTTGCAGAAGAGGAGGAATAATTGAGGGAAAAGCAAACCTGCAGTGGTAGTGTCTTCCACTTTCTTATGGGCAATGGTGGCTTGTGACTGATGTACAGAAAATAATTTTTATTTCATCTGGACCCTAAAGTGCAGTCAGTTGCTGGAGCAGCTCACATCTGCGTAGTTGAGTTGAGTTTTGGTCTTGTGCTGCAGTAGGACAAACAAAAACGTGAGAGCATGAGCTCAAGATTATACTTTTCCTGAAGAGCGGTGTGAGTTACGGGCTGAGATCAAAAAATAGAAGTGGAAAAAAAGTAGATAAAGGTTAGAAGAGAAGACAGTGGCCACTGTTCCAGGGCACTGTTGGCACTGTGACTTTCAGCTGGCTTGAGCCAAGATTAGTGCATCACCAGTCTCAGTAGAAAACTCTTCCTGATACTGTAGGCAGAAGGGCTAAGGTGCCTCGACTTACATAGTGCTGATCACAAAACAGAAGTTAGCACACAAGCATTTTGCTGTAAATTTACAATTTCACTTAGGCTTAGGTCATTGTGTGCATGCTTCTGTTAGTGGCTCATGTGTAAGCTTATTTTGTGATAAGTGCTGTGTGTAATTCAAGGTGCCTTGCCCCTTGTGACAGCTTCCGGACTCATGTGGAGTAGCCAGTTACTATGTATAACTTGGTTCCTGTAATTCCTCACTGCTTTGGATACTGTGCTATCAAGATGCTACTTTTGGGTTTGTACTTATTTTTCTGTAAGGTGGTAATGATTCACCCTCCATCTCTTCTTTAATAAAATATTCTTAATGATTGTTTTTCTTCAGTCTGAAAAAAATATTTGATTCATTCACTAGTTTTATCTTTTCTGTTTATAGGAGAGGTCTTCTCACAATCTACATGGCCAATCAAGTAAGTAGTCCTTTATTTCAAGAATAAAAACATGTAGGGTCCATTTGAAATGTCTTGTTTAAAGTTCATGGGTGCTGAGATTCATTGTCTTTTTTTAATCATTGCAGGATTTTTCTTTAAGAATTATGCATGATTAGGTAACTAAAACTATCATAAGAAAAAATTGTGATCAGAGGCCTTTCTGAAGGAGCTGTAAAGCAGAAGCTGAAATGTGGTTCATTGTACTATGCTCAAAATTTCATGTGTCATAGCCCCAAGAAGATGGTAATTTTGTATTTCTCCTCCATTATAGAATGGCACTGGTACTTAAGTGATCATTATTTTGCAGTGAGAAATCCAACACCATATACTTCAATTTTGTAATTAATAGTTTCTCAAACTTGTATCAGCTGTTGTGCATGTAAACATTTTTACCACATGGTTGTATCAATTTAAATTTTGTCTCATATTTCTCATATTCTCCTTCAAATAAATAACATTTGTCTAAATGATGCTTTGTGCATTAACTTCCTTCCAAATATAAAATGCTTCTGTTAACTTGGTCATACTCTTTTAGGAAAGATTTTATTTTGCCAAAGGAATTATGTAAAGTTTTTGTACAGTTTGAGTTGCATAAATACTCACAGAAACTACAAAAAAGAAGACAACTTAAGAATTGTGTTCAGACTACTGAGAGAGTTTACTGGGGCCTCAGTAGAGTCATGCATGAGTCGAACTCTGATGGTGATGGTAAGATTAATGACTAAAAGGGTGAGACAAAGGCAATGTATCATAGCACAGATTAGGGTGATAAAATTGATATGTTCTCTTCCATCCTTGTAAAGTCACTGTTGATGACTTGTAATTCTGAGTATTTTGTGGGGGCAGAACTTTTGGAAGGAGGTGATATCATGACATGTGTTAGCAGGTAAATATCCTGGAAAGTCCCTTTATGCATTTACCAACCCTGTTACATAGTTCTCTCTCAAATTCTGGTGCTTAACAATTTCTTTTAGGCAGAAATTGTTTCTTTGCTTGTTCTGTATTCGTAGACTCTATCTTTACAGACAGACCCATGAGGGGAACTTACAGACTTCAGAAGAGAATAAAGTAATTTTTGCCTTTCACTTTATTATTGTCAAAGTACCTACCATTTTTTTTATAGCTTCTTGACTTGTACGGCTCATGCTCTGTCCTTTAGGATTCCTTTTCTTTATGAAGTTTTTTAATCTAATTTGAAAAGATGACAAATTCTCCTTTTGAAATTTAATTATTTAGATGTTCAGACTCCCAGTAGTGCATGGGAACAAGGCTTGATTCCTGCAAGGAAATCTTAACCTTGGAAGTTTTCCTTGAATTCATAAGGGCAACTGTGTAGAAACTTCTCATTCAAGAAATAGAGGTTATGAGGACAGTGATATTTAGTTGGACATACCATCACTCCTTTGGAATGGACTTTCCAAGAGAAGGGGGCAATAGGTGTGCTTAAAAAGCAGCACCTCCGAGGATCCCGAATCTGAGAAAGCTATCACTGTGTTCATGGCTCTGAGGCCGAAATGCCACACAGTTCACCTGCTGTTGGATGGAGTTGTAAGGGAAAAGCCAAGCCATGCAGTTACATTTTATGGATGCCATTCATCGTCCGTATTGTCTTCAGCATAATGGCTTACTAGTCGCAAATCTTTGGTGAAGCCAGGGCTGCCAGGGTTTGCTCTGTAAACTGCCTGTGATCATGTCATACATACCTTGTTAGCAAGCCCTGTAATCACAGTAAATGTTTCCCTATTTGTGTTGCTTATCTTTGTCTTAGAACTTTATATGCTTTGATAAGATTCACTTACAAATTTACTAAGCCTTTAAAACATTTATTTCTGTCAGCCTTAGATTGCAGCATGCCCCATTTTGAAAGCTGGCACATTTTAATCGTTGGTGATGGCAGATAGATTGTGAAATTAGCCTGCATTTCTTGCATTCTGTAAAACTCGTGTCAGGACCTGTTAAGATGTTAATGGAACTAAATGTATTCTTTTGTTTTGTTCCACATTTTGCTACACTGTGCTTTGCAGCCTGAGCAATAAAAATTAAGGTTTTTTGTGGGATTCGAGGTAACTGTAATTACTGTTGGTTATTATAAGTGATTGTCATGACTGTTGCTGCAGTGAATTTTTATAGCCAGATTAGGGCTTTTAAATCAGAAAATTTTATTCCTACTGTCCTGTTGGCAGTATGTGACAATTTGCCGTCGGAGATGAATTTGCTCAGTGGAAAGGGGAAAGATTTGTTAAATCTTTATGCATGGCTGCTGTTTCTCATTTCAGTGAGTGAAATGCAGTAGAACGTGAAAGGCAGTGGGGTCTAAGGACTCTTGTTCTAAAAGTGACATTTTTATTGTTTTTTTAGTCTGAAGCTACTAGAAACTTGTGAATGGAAACATGTGAAGAAGTGTCCTGGTTCATTTTAAATAAGCCAGTGGTTATAGATTTATGTGAACCTGAACTCCCTAGCTGTATTTCCTTGCTACTTACATGATAACATGACAGATTAAAAAGAAGATATTTAGAAGATGTTTAGGCTATATATGCTCTATGGAAAAATAAAATAAAAATGTTTTTTCAGACTAGCTTGCTGCTAAATTGAAGCTATATAAGAATGTAGAAATAAGCATACAGACTGAAACATATGTAGCTTTAATTTTAACGTGCAGAATCTAAAATCAACTTCTGAGCTTCTCCCTGGAAGTCTTTTGAAGTTTTTAGAAGTAAATTAGTATGCCTAAGTCCTAACATTGTTGAATGTGTGTTTTTGAGACCTAAAGTTTCTGTAATAGCCCAGAAGAGAGTAGTGGTAATCAGTGCTGTGGACCACACAGAACCATGGAGCTTTCAAGTTCTATTTTGGATTGCATGTATTAAAGTAATGAAATTCTAGGATCATAAGAGATGCATTGGTAGTGAACATACAAGATGATCCTTCATGGATAATTTGAGATCAAAAGGAACCCCAAGATTCCAGCAAAAGGTGGAAAGTGAAATGTAATCTTTCAGTTATTTTTATCTGGAACAGTAGATGATATTAATGACTGTCCGTGAAGACGACCTATAGCTCTTATGTTTCCAAACAGTTAAGGCATACTTTATTGAGAACAGCTCAACAGTTGAGTTGTTTCTTTTACATTGAAGAAACTGTATTTTGGGATTAGGATTTGGTTTTTCTAGTGTTGAAAACAAAACAAACAAAGGCTGCCTTCAATATGCGAGATAGGAAGAGACTAATCTGAACCAGGACTGGTTTGAAAGCTTTTTTGAGAAACAAAACTTTAGAAAAATTTCTGTGTTGTCACTGAAATGCTACACCAGACGGGAGGCAGTGTTATCCTAGCATGTGCTGAGCTACATGCTATGTTTGTAATTCAAACTGTGCATCACTACATCAAAGTCTTTATTTGTTCTGTTCTAGGACTTCTCATGTATGGTGGGCTGCTTACAAAATTGGAAATGTTAGTATTAATAAGAGGCTCTTGAAGGTCACGGATTAAATTATATAAAGTTTAAGCATAAGGTGAAGCAGCTGGATGCAAAAGGGCTGTTTCTTGAGAGTGATGGGAGGAAGAAGTGTAGGGGTATGTCCCAGCCATAGAGAAAGCATTACTGAGTGGAAAGTTATAAATTTGGAAGATAGAAAGAAAAGGAAGTAGAGAAGCATAACCTATAGGTAAAAATCGAAAATTTATTGTGGTAAGGGACATGGAGCTGGATTGACATAACAGGAATTGGTGTGTGGGAGTGTTAGAGGTAAAACAAGTGGAAAAAAGATGAGAAAATGTATAGTTTATTCTAGTTAAAGCAGAGAGCAGGTGATAAAGAAAATTATGGGTTTGCCATGAAAGGATTGGATTAATTTAGTGATTAATTAGTTTTAAGAAAATTCTAGGAAGAGCCCAGAAAGAGAAACAGAGAGATGATATTATTGGTGTCCTGGAAATGGAAGTTGGAGAAACTTTCAGCAAGTGCATCTAGACAAAGTTTACACAGAAATCTGAGGATTCTGGATCTTATTTATTCCTGTGCTGATGTTGGGTCATTGGTGCATCTGCTGTTTGTGAAATACTGCAGACAGATCCTCATACGCAGAGAAAGAGATACTATTTAAACAAATGCTGAACAAGTTGATCAGTGGCATTCCAGTGAGTGGTGCTCTGCTTCTCTATGTGATAAAGTAACACAGCTGAGCACAGTTTTTGGCTGTTTTAAAGTAGTCCAAGTGGTTTCATAGTTGAATTGTTTTTCAGTTGCATAAACCAGCTAAATCTGGGTTTATTTTGGCTGTATCGTTGTTTATTCCTACTAGTCAAGTATGAAGGTTGCATGTAAGTTGCACTCCTAAAGCTTGAAATATTTGGTCTAGGAGCATGCAAAAATGCTGAAACACGGACTCAAAAAGAAATCCCTCAGGATCTAATGGAGAAATGAGTATCCAGTGCTCTTCAGTCAACTTTAACTCCAGATATTTGTATGATTTTTTTTTTTACAGGGTGGAAGTCATAGTGATTCAAAATATCACAGAGTCTTCATGCTCTGCAATATTTAAAAAAACTCGAAGCTATTAGCCTCATTTCAGATATCTGGCACACACAGAGAGCAAAGTAGATACCAAGCTTGGCAGAGATATGGCACAGTATAGAACAAATATTTGATGCCAAGACCCCTCCAATATCACTTTCCATATACACTAAATTTGTTATTGTTTCATGCTTTGTGAGGGTGATAGGTGGATGGATGAAAGAAAGAGGAGTGAGACTTGCTGTGGCAAGAGAAGAAACAACAACAGAAAGGCACTTTTGATCTGTGCTTTTGCTGATCGTGTAGTTTTAACTTTTTGCTGAAGGCAAACTGGTAATATTGTAAAGGAAGGTACTTGCATGCAAGAAATGCTCTGACGCTGAGCATTCCTAAGTGATTTTTCTCACCAGCTTATCAAATGCTTTCTGTACAAAATTGCTGATGTATCTGAGTTGTTACAGATGTCTCAAGAAATACCTTGTGCCAGTTGCAATTAAATGAGGGAAGATACTATGAATAATGTAGGTTGAAGGGTGTTTTTGCTTTGTGGGGTTTTTAGAGTAACGTGCAGTCATTTGTCATTAACATAACTTGCAACTCTGAGAACTTATCACCCAGTGCTGTTACATTTTATAAAACATTGTGTACCAATTCAAAAATATCCTTTAAAGTGAAAAAGAAGTCATTGTCGTGTCTTCGTTTGTAATTCTGTGAAGTAATAGGTATTTAACACATCTCATTTGTTTCAGCAAAGCATTATATTTGGCTGCATAGTTTATTCATCATAGCACAAAAAAGTGTTTTCTGTTTGAACTTACTCAACTGACATTTCATAAACTGGACCAGCTGCCACCTTTTCTTCTCCGTTGGGAACAGTTTCATCTTAGTCAAAAGATGGAGGCAATCCAAAATGACGAAGGACAGGTGAATTTACATTTAGCAAATTCACACTTTGAACCTTTCAGTTGTAGTAAAATGAATTTGACCACTCCTTCCTTGTCTTTTTAGATAATTAAAATTTTGTTGTGTGCTTTCATGTAATCCCGAGTACTAATATTATACAAGGACTGCCAGGATGTAAGAGTTGAGCTATTCTTTTAGCATATTAGTGAAGTTAGGAATAATTGGATTTTTTTTATTTTTCTAACATTTCAGAGGTAATCTTCATCACTGAAAATGCGTCAAGTAAATGCTTGAAACACTTGTTTTCCAGGATTGCTTTGTCACTCTTGCTTGTACCCCACTTCTGGGGTGACCGTGGCTTTGATTGCAGCAGCAGCTGGCAGGAAATATGTATTTATTGACTAAGGGTGTTCAGATTCTCCTTTCATTCCTTGTGTTTTGTCACCTTTTAAGTTGACAGTGTGCTAGTTAAGGTAAAACTGTTGCTTAGTTCCTTCTCTCAAGCCAAAAAGCTGTAAGTACCAGGCTACTGTTTTTGTTAGAATAGTAAGTGGTTTTATTTTCTTGTTTTTTTAAGTTACTGTTGGAACAGCAGAAGTACCTTGATACTTATTTTAGATTGGATACTAAGAAAAATTTCTTTACAGAAAGGGTTGGCAAGCCCAGGAACAGGCTGCCCAGGAACGTGGTGGAGTCACCAGCCCTGGAGGAATTTAAAAGGTGTGTGGATGTGGCACTTAGGGACATGCTTTAGTGGTGGACTTGGCAGTGCTGGGTTAGTTGATGATCTTAAGGGCCTTTCGCAGCCGAAACATCTGTGATTCTGTGAAAATGCCATTTGAAAACTCAGAGAGAAGGATTTTCCTTCTTGGAAGCTGCATTGAACTGAAGCTTAGGATTGTAAAGTGCTCCTGCCTTGTGGAGGGCAAAGCCCCATTTTGGGATGATGTTCTGAAGCATGTCCTGATTTCCCCAGGGAAGCATCCAGCACCCAGTCATTGCTGCCTGGGTGAGGGAAGAGCAAAAAAGACAGAATTTAGTCCTGGCTGGAAAGAAGTCGGAAGTACTCACTTACAGCAGAATTTCTGCTTTTGCATGGACAAACTCTCTCAGGTGATGTCTTGCCATTTGCTGTAGTTGATAATTTTTGTAATTCTGTCACAAGTTAAGCCTTTAATTATAGTGCCAACAAGAAACAAGTCTTGTCTGGTATCAATTTAGACATTGAAATCAACTCAGTAGTGTTTTCCCTGGAGCTACAGTTCTAATGTAACACATTTCAAGTTTGAAGCTCAATGGAGAGTCCTGAATCCCTGCTTCTAATAGTGGCATTTTTGCAACTGTTTTGGCCTACATTGTAGCATTGGATTTTGTCAAGATTTTGTTTGCTTCTTCTTCTATCAGGTCATGTGATATTCCTTGGTAAGTCCTGCCTCCTGTTGTGGGATGGTTTTTTTCTCCTATTTTGTCATCTGGGTTTAGGAGGAGAGAGTCTTTTGTAGCTTCTGCTTCATTACTGCCTGGATCTTAGTGGTAAAATAAGGTAGAAAGCAAAGAGCTTACATCTTTCCCATTTCATGGAAGGCATACTCAGATGGAGCTCATGCAACGTTTGTTCTTTAAATGTGGCCTTCACCTTTGCGCTGCCTCATGGTTTAAAGCCAGGCAGAGTCGGCCCCTTGTTCTCAAAGTGACACTTGGGATATGGCTGGTGTCACAGCGTGGATGGTCAGGCATCACAGATGCACTTGGTGACAGTGACAGTAATCTGGCTTGTGAAACTCAGGAGCAAGAACTGAGATCAATGGATTTTTATCCTTTAGATTTTAAAGGGCAAATCTCAAAGAAAAAAGCTAATCACGTTAGTTTACACTTGAAGACAGTGCGCTGGAGTGAGAAATGGTGTTTGTTTTTTTCATGTCCTTTCAGTAGGCAATCCTTAATGCTCTGTAAATGGCAATAAAATGTAGCATTCTTGGACACTTGATGGCACTTACATTTTGAACTTATCTTTCAGAAATATCTCAAAAGAAGGAAATAAATCATAATAAAAGAGGATTTATGGAGTCAAAGATCTGCATAACTAGAATATGCTGGTCACTCATTCTGATCTCTTTTTCCTTTGACGGGTTAAACTGAGAGCTGAGAACTAGCTTTTATTAATTTTAAGCTCTTACTAATGGTTTTTATTTGCTGTATATCTAGGTGTATATAGGCATGTGTCTGCAGAAACAAAAACTCCAGGCAAGGAATAATTAAAACTAACGAAGTCCAGTTTTGAATAAGAATCTAGAAGAAGAAATCTTGATTTCTCTTCTCAGAAAACTTGTAACTGTTCTTTAACCTTGTTATATGTCTGCTTTTGTCTCATTCTCTCAGCATCCTTGAGGTACAGAAGAGTTCAAGAACTGCCAGTTGTATACTAGGGTGGTAAAGGCAGTGTAAATGTAGTAGTAGCAAAAAGCCAAGCTTTCAATTAAGATGTCAATAAAGTTAATATAGACTACTTGAAGTACAGTTTTCTGAGTAGTTTGGAGGAATATGGACACTATTCAAAAGAAATGGGTGCTTTTTATTGCTTGACAGTAATGTTCAGATTTGTTTCATAGGCACCTAAACAGAAGAAAAATTTTACCCTTTCATGAAACGATTGAGTTTATTGTGGTGACTGTGCAAGGAAGTGTATTGTAAGATCAACATTTCCAAACTCCTTGCTTAGAAATGAAATGCAGATGTTTTCAAATAATCAAAGACTTGGACATGCTTTATTCTAGTCGACAAATACTCAAGAAACTTTCCAAAAATTTCATTTTGGAATTCAGAATTAGATGCCATAAATGGGTAAGCTATATACTTTACACATATCATGTTGTGTGGGATAGGCAGTCTGGCAACTTAAACAGGCACTATTGAAATAAATTGCTACTTTTAAATATAAACATTACATAGAATTCATATGAGGAGGGAAATAAGCTGAAGTCTTACTTTCTTTTGAATACAGCATAATGTCTAATTTGATTAACAGAATGCTTTACATAATTAAATTATGGGCAATCATGGCACTCTGTGAGGATTTTAATAGGTTGAAATTTAAGGTCATTGTCACTGCCCCCACCCTAAATCTAAAGAAGGCATGTTTTAAAATTAGGAGTCATGTGAACTTAAACATTGCTGATGTCTTCACTTTTAAGTAATACTGTAATAAAGTTAGATCCTGGCAGCTGGTATTCTTGTGGATTGACATGGCTAATTGGCTTTGACATCTTAGCCTAAGGAAACCTCAGCCATCACTTCAGAGCAGGACTATTGGCAAGAGTTAGAGAAAACATTTAATACTTTGTCTCTTGCTTTCTGTGCAAAGCTGCTTTGCATTTTGAACTTTCCTGTGTGTCTCGTTTGGAACGCAATATAATACTTATCATTATTCTCCTTTAACATGATGTTTTATAATGAATAGCTATCCATTTGAGTTTCTATAATTAGCAAAAGTGTCAATATTACAAATCAGTTTTGAGGTCTATCTCTCAGCCACAGCTGATAGCTTATGCAGATTTTCCTGTAAGAAATACACTAAGTAGTTGACTTTTACAGTTAACTCCTTGCTAGTCAGTAGTAGAGATGAAAGTAATGCTTAGCTTCAGATTCTGAAGAGCTCCAGACACCCATCTCTAGTAGCATTTCTGATTATGAGAATTGCTGTGGGCAACGATTTGATAGATGAGAAAGATGGGTCAAGAGGGAATTCAAGACTTGCCAGCAGGGCAAATCCAAGTAGTGTTTCAAGATGGTTGAGGATTTTCCTGGTGGGAGGACAGGATTTTCAGAGGTCTTCTGGTAAAAGTGTGTGAGAGCAAGAATCTCCTGTTTTTTCTATTTCATGACAATTTTAGCAGTCTTCTTCCCTTCTGTCAGATCTTCACATTGTTAGGCAGTCCTATTTTCCTCCTCAGGCCTTTGAGAAGCACAGGCATTATCCTCCTTTTTCCAGCTTCAGTCACTGTTACCTGGCAGTTTCTGCTGCCCTCTCATGCTTCTAAGTTTGTCAGGTTTGGGAAGAAGGGGAAGTGGCCCTGCTCTGGGAGAAGTGGGGGGAAGATGCAATCTGAGGACTGAAAAAGTTGGGACCTTATGCAAAACTAATGTTTTCTCATTCTGTACGTGGTAAGGTGTAGATAAGGAAACTTCTTTGGAAGGGAGGGATTTTTTCCATTTCCAGCAGTATTTCCCATTTACATGTCCATCTGCTTCAGAGCTATGCTCAGGATCCAGGTGCTGCTGCAGGAGGGAATGCTCTGAGTGTTTGGTGAAGCAGGTGAAATGCTGCTGCAGGCTTGTCACTCCTGCCCTGCCCCAAACCTGGAGTCCTCTGCTAAACCTTGAAAATCAGAGTCCATTGGAGCGGGGCATGGCAAGAGTGTGTTTGAGGCAGAGGGTTATTAATGTCTCTACTTTGTCAAATGGTGAGCTGAGGCATGAAAAAGAAAGGAAAAGTTCTTGGACTGGGTTCTTTGCAAGCTCCTAATGGGGACCTGTTTTGGGGAACAGTTGTAATGACCTAGTTTCAGGTACCAGATTTACCAAGAACACACTAAACTTTATGCAGCTTCCTCTTGTTGGAACACAAAGGAAATGAGGTAAAGGTGTTTGTGTGTAGTCAAAGGTACAGAGGTTGGTGGATCAGCAGAGCTGCTAACTGAGTGCATTGGCTAAATCTGTAAACATCCACTCTGTCTCTCTACTGCCTTGTAACAAAAATTGTAATGTATAGAATTGTGGAATCTTTATTTTTTGAGGTTTCGGCAGTCCTATTTAAAATTGTTCAGTTATTGTGTTGATGAGAGTTGTTGACAGACTGCTTCTTGATGGCTTCTCATATGGTTTAAGTATTACGTAAACTAGTCCTGGAGTACAGATTTCATTTTGTAGAAGAAGGAATCTTCGTTTCTGTGTTCAAAATATGCAGAATGAAGATGTTTCTACGAAAACAACAGTGTGCGAAGTTTAACTTTATTCTGCTGGTTTGTGATTTGTTTTTTTTTTAAACACAGCATTAATCTTGCCATAGAACTGGCCAGTGGAACGAGCAGACATTCTTTCTGATTAACTATATATTACTTTTAATTATTATTTTCTGTGCTCCATATGTTTCAGTTGAAATTAAATCCTTCATGTTTTAATTGCCTTTATCCACCTGTAGTATATTAGTGCCAGTTCCAGTCTGATACTGTTCCTGACGTCATTTATAGGATAATGATAATTAAACAGAGCAGCAATTTCAGCCCAGAAATTATTCTGTTCCTTTTGAAACTCTGAGCTGTCAAAATACAAGTCAGTTGTGCATTTGAATTCCTTAAACAGAGTTCCACAGAGAGTTTTGGAGCAAAACCAGTTTGGACTAAAAATTACAACAAGCATTTTTTTGTACAAAAACGAGTTGTTTTCAAAAATATTGCAGTTAGCTTCTCCGTTTTCACTGTTTCTGTGATGCAAAACAAAAACTGCACCTTTGCACATACAATCTGAAGTAACATTCTTGTTTTAACTTCTGCATGTTGAAGTATTTTCTGTTAAAAAGTGTTTCTCATGCTATGTATAAAATGGTTTTAAAAGTCTTTTTGTGAAAGAGTAAATGTTTTTGGTTATGTTTATAGTCAGATATAATAGATGTGCTGGTGTATGGCAAATGTTAACACGTGGCTGCTAAAGTTCTTTAAATGATGCTGTTACAGGATATGTAGATTTTTAAACAATGCTGAGACTAAGTTTTTTGGTTGTTTAAACAGTCACTGGTTTGGCATTCAGGGGGAGGTGGTTCATTTGAAATCTTGTCTCTGTGATATGCTCCTTATGCCTCTAATAAGGTTAGAAAAGTGGAGGAGGACAACTTCTAGCACAGCTTGTAAATGTCAGTCTGGATGGAAGACAGGTCAGCTTGAAAACCATATTGGTGTCGGAAAATAGAAAAAATCCATCCTCGAAGCTGAGCTCTAACAAGGAAACATTGGTAAAGAAAATGTAGAATTTCTTGGTAAAGCAGAAGGAAGTAATTCTAAAGTATCAATCTACATTTTTTAAATGTGAGGAAAGTTAAAGAAAGAATAAGATTTATTTTATCTACATCTGACTGGTTTTCATAAGGCAAATTTTTGTCTTGGTTTGAGTCCTGTTCAGGTGCGAAACTTGCCAGCTAGTGTCTTGTCTTTAAGACTGGTTCTGTCTTTGGAAGACAAAGTGACTTTCATAGCATTTTTAAAGGAAAATCCAGCGATGAGTGTGACAGTAGAACACTTTCTGAATCTGCTTCTCTCTCTTTTCTACCCTTTCCACACAATGGATCAGTAAATCAGACAATTAGTGACTATGGAAATTTCAGTAGTGCATCACTTACCATATCTTACTACAGCATTCTGCTGAATAGGGCTATTTCCGAGGAACTGCATCGTTTGAGATTGATCTCATGTGGTCACTTCCATATGAACTAATATATTAATGTTTTTGTAATGTGAGTAGTGTGATTCTTTAAGGAGTTTCCTTCTGGTTCAGTAACCTTTCCCTGTCAGCTCAGCTGCAGTGGGGTGCCTCAATAGCTGCTGCTCTCCTCAGATCTTGAAGACTGCAGGAGATTTTTGCAGACTCAACTGAAATAAGTCTGGAAATGGAAATGCCCTGTTCAGTATTTCTAGGGAGAAGAATGATCTGAAGTGGGAATCAGAAAGAGGGGCTGAATGCCATCTGTTTAAGAACATAAGTTTCTCTATTTAATACCTGGTTTATATTGACAGAACATTCAATAAACTGGCATATATGCCAGTGTTTCACGTTTCTGAATTTTGTGTACCTACCATAGTTTGGGTTAAAAAAATTACAGGTATTGGTTTCATTAAGATGTATTAGATTTAAAATTCATAGAAAGTCAATAACTTAATTTAAAGTGTCCTGAATTTGCTTAACACTCCTCCAAAATCAAACTTAATAAATTGTCACCTTTGGATATTTTAAAGTGTTAGTGATTATACTATTTTTTAGTTGCAAATTTCTTAATCTCGAAAAGTTGTGGTTTTGTTTATATAAAATCATTCGTGTCAGTAACCTTGGATAAAGTAACTGTTGGCTTCACTCTTACTCAAATTTGCTGGTACAATTTCTGAGACAAAATTCTATTTGGAACATTTAACTTACATAATTTGATGTGTTTTGCAGATCAGTATGTTGAAAAAAAGGTCTTTAAATATCAGTCACATTACAAAAATTTTCAAAGAGTGGATTGTATGACTGTTGGATTGGAAATACACACTTTTTGTATGTGTAAGCTCCTGCCCCACTAGCTGCTTATAAATATAAACAATTGTATTTGTTTTGAATATTGAAAACTTAAAATTCTTTAGATGCTTGTATAGGAATGTTTTTGTCAAAGAAGTACAAAAACCTTCCCTGCTTCCTGACACACACACATATGTACATCCATGCATGTGCTGTCTTTGTTTCTATTTTTCTCTTTCTGTTTTTATTAATTAGCAGGAGCTTTACAAATTATGGTCATTATCCCAGATAAAAAATATAAAGTTGTTTTTGGTGACAACAGTTCTTCTAACGCACTGCAATTATCTGCTGTGCAAGAAATGACTTCTTGAATAACCCTTTCGCTTTACATTTAAACCCCGATATTCACCATGTCTCTTACTTATTCCTGGCCTAATTAAGACTGCTGGAAGCTGAACCAGGTTCCTGAGCATGTTAGGCTGTGCAAACTGGCCCCTTGAGTCCTGAGCCAGGACCCTGTGCACAATATCAACCATTTTGTGTCAAAATGGATACACTGAACTTGAATATGGGCATTGTTTGCTAATGCTTGCAAATCACACTAAGTCAGTGGCCTTAGGCAAAGCAAGATGTAATGAGAATTCACTGATGTAAATAACCTTGTTGGAGAACTTCGCCATGGTCATAAACAATGAAGCTCTTGGACACCTCCCCCCTCTTCCCAAGAGCAAATCTCTATAGGTTTTCTACTGGATTGCCTGACTGCCTGCTTGTATGGCATTTATGAATCTGGATGAACCAGAAGTTGAAGATGTTTCTGTTTTGACAAATTTTAGAATAAGGCTTCTTACTGATTTGCTAAGAAAGGGCACTAATGGGCACAAATAGGTAATTTTTCTCTCAGAATTCCAGCTTATGTGTAATGTAGCCTATGTATTCTGCATGTAGAGACTCAAAGAATGTGTGCCAAGCCAGAAGGATTATATTTGGAACTTTACTGAATGGAGTTACTGCAGTCTGTAGTTTGAGCTCAAAGCAAAGTCAGATTGAGTTGTGTTAAACAGTATTCACTCATGTTAGAGGGGGTTGGAAGGAAGCCTCAGACACAGGTCAGGGGTATGGAAAACCTTAAACCTGTGCAGTGAATTGAAAATACAAAGGTGGTGTGTGGAGCAGTATTAGAAAACTCCAGCTACAGGAATTTTACCACTGGGTTAAGAGGAAGGGCCAGCATAACCGTCTGTTGGTAAGCATCGTGACCTTCAGCAAAAGTAGATGATTGATTACTTGGGACTTACTGATTATGTAAGATCAAACAAACTATTAGGCACTAAAATGAAGAAAATGAGCAAGTTGGCGTTTTGCAATATTCTAAGAAACAAAACTGGTAGTTTATGGTAATGTTTGTATTTTTAACATATTTTTTCAGTTTGTGGGTTATCTTATGTGCAAAATCATCAACAGATTCACAGATTCACAGAATGCTTTGAGTTGGAGGGGACCCACAAGGATCATAGAGTCCAGCCCTTCAGTGAATTGTCCATACAGGGATTCAGCTCACAGCCTTGATGTTATTAGCACCATGTTCTGACCAACTGAGCTCATTGTACATGTGGGTCTCACACTATGGTCATATGTAAATTAAGTCATAAGACCATGTATCTTTTTTTAGCTGTAGTACAGATGTGGTTCTTTTCACTTTTTTCAACCTGCCAAATCTTCTGCACTGACTTCAGTGCACTGTATTGAAGTATTTGCAAAAATTTGCAAATGTAGTAATTCTCCACTGGTCTATGGTCATTGTTGTTACGTACTCAGTTGCATAGTATTTATCTTGTAGCAGTGTTCAAAACATTGCTTTAAATTTGGACTTGTAATTTCAAATGCAGAGAATTAATTAACCTGTTACCTCAATGGTACTTACCTGTTGCTCAAATAAGATAAATAGGAAGTCTCCCTGATTAGAGGTCTTTTTTTGTTAATGAAAGCAAGTTTGCAGAGTATATTTGCATTACCTATAAAACCCATTAAACTTTTATGGGTTAACCAGGAGTTTACAGGTCACTTGAACAGGTGATTTGGAGAAAAAATACTTGGTAGGTTTGGTAACAGTGTTAATACTGAATTTTGAGGAAGCTCCTGGAATATTTTTAAATAATCACCCAATATGTATTAGATTAATAAAACAATGAGAAGAAGTTCATCTCACTAAAACACATTAACTCTGACAGCTTCTGTGCCATTTTATTTTCTCATGAGGCATTTTTAGCCTGGTTATTGAAATTAGATTTATGAATGTTTAGATAATCATGAATGATGATCCTTGAGATCAACATTCAAGTCTTAAATAGCAGCTTAGTTGTTTACAACCATCTGCAACTCCCAACAAGATGCAGACTGCTGTAAATATATTCTGAGATTCTGGACACTGCTGGAGGTGGTGAGGCTACAATGAGAGAAGGTGAGCTGCTCTTTTGTACCAGTTGTCACTGAGCAAAGCTGGTAGTTGACTCCCTTTGTTGCTGGATTGGTCAGCAGTGGTGTAGGTGACAGAAAAGTGAAAACAAGCAGAAACAGAAGCCTGTGAATTTTCCAACGTATTATGTAATGGCTAAGGAAGAAAACAGAAGATGAGAAAAAAGGAAAAGGGTAAAGCATATTGTACTTTGTGTGCTTATCTTAAAAACTTGGGGCTTTTATTTAAAAAACCCCAGCATTTAGGAATTTTTAATATGGATAGATTTTCCTTTTATAAAGCAATCTGGAAAGTTTAAAGACTCGTAAGATGTGTCATCAGAAGAAAACTGGAAAAATAGATTGGTCAGAAAAAGGTCAATAATTCACAAAGAGAATACCAAGATTGCTTGATTAAAAAACTGATAAAATATTCCTGTCCTGCAGGTAGAAAACTGAGAAATTGTATATATCTTTATGATGAACTTAGAAGCACAGAATCTTGTATTTCTTTAATTTCTTCATATTAATCATTTTTATGCATCCGTGTTCACTAGCTCCATTTTCTGTTCTTCAAATTCAGCCACAGAATTTTAGATTGGCACTGTAAAAGTGAGGTTCATGCAGATATGGCTAAACTATGGGGAAGAGCAGCTATTGTCATTGTCATAAACCTTCTGGGAAAGAGGAAACTGGGAAGACAAGTTTTTGCTATTTATAGTTTGTCTAAGATTGTAAAAATGAGAGCTGGTTCTAAAGTTTGCAGAAGCCTCATGACACTGTTCCATTGATGAAGTGGCAGTAATGCAATGCATGTGAGGAGAAAACTCCTCTTTTATATATACAGTGTTGGAATATGATTTTTCACTTAAGAAGTTGAAAATATGAGGAAAATGTCAGTTCCACATTTTGTAGCTATTAAACACCCCCATTTCCCCTACCCTTCAATTTAATATTAAGGGTGATTGGGAAAGGAGTAGAGGATAAAACTGAAAAATCATTATCATGCCACTATGTAAATCATGAGTGCGCTGACAGGTTTACTGCTGTCTGCAGTTCTGGTCCTCTTTAAAGTGTAATAGAAATAGGGAAAGTACCTCGTGGAAAAATAAAGATGCAAAGGTGTTGAAGAACATGTGTAAGTGGAGGAGCTAAATTCGGTAAACCTGGCCTGGGGGAGAATAAGTAGGAGACAAGTAATGTAAAATTGTGTTTGTATGAAGAGCAGGATTTGTGATGAATTATTTACTTGTAATGCAGGAATGAAGGGATGCCAAAGAAAATTGTTAGCAGTTCAAAATAAACTGAGGCACACACATGCAAAGCTACACCGGACAATTAGGATGCCAAAAGCTTTCTCGTGGGCTGCAAGAGAAATTGTGGGAAAAATAATACATGAAGGCAATCAAATGTGGAGATCCTATATGTTGTTCTTGCAGCTGTGCCCTGGAATTTGCTTCAGTGTATAGCAGAGAAAAGTATTTTTCAGGCACTTGTTGCTGGTGGTTTTTCAAAACCAGGAATTGAGGTGGCTGTGTTGTGGACCTCTTCTGGTATGGCCCCTTCTATGCTCTGGGGTCTAATGCAGGTATTTCTCCTTCGGCCTGTGGAGTGGGAATTCAGACTTTATATATCTACATCTGGAGAGGCAAGTCTTGCTCCTCTTGCCAGTTCAGCTCCAACAGCAGGAAGGCATTTTGCCATCTGTGTAAGCTGAGGAGCGATTACCACTGTTAGCTGGGTGACCTGCTGGACCTCCAGGAGTCTGTTGCAGAGCTTGCTGAAGCACATCTCTCCCCTTCCCCCTGCCTCATGGTGTGTAGGCTCTTACCTGCATATTTATTTTTCATTATCCTAGCTATCCATGGAATAATTAATTGAGCATACATAAGCAGGATTTTCTTTCTATGCTTAATTCTTAATTCTTCTTACCTTAAATAAAAAAACCCAGGCAAAACAGGCACTAAAGAAAATGCGGGGAAGCCACATGGCTTTTGGTACTTTGGAGCGTATGTGGTGGAATCCGTGGACAAACTGTGTGTGTCTGTTGCTAGCACTCAGTTACACAGAGATGGTGCATGCTTGGGGGGATGTAGCTTATCTTACCAAATCCTCTGTTAGTGTATACGAATGGGGAAAGTACTCTCTTCGGCTGAGCTTGTGTCCCTGACAAATGTGGGAGTCTCTGTTCCAGTGGATGGACATCAGGGAGTTTTTAGCAGTGTGATTAATAAGACTTCTATAACATTGATTCCATAGTTTTGTTTTACCTTGTCAAATAAAGCAGATCTCTTCCCCTTCCCACCTCACTAGTTTAAAAGCACTTGGACTCCTTATTTGTCATAGAAAATGTAGGCAGGGGTGATATTTTTCAAGAAGAAATATAGAGAAATACTGGATGGTTTTAGAGAGCTGTATATACAATTGTGAGTTCTGCCTGTAACTCTGTTTATTCTCCATTATCTAGTGAGAAACAAACCTTCTGGAGGGGTATTTCTTTTTTCAGGCTGGAAGGATGGAAAGGATGTTGACTTTGTGACTGAAGAAAGGAGGAGATAGCTTCTTTTATGGTGCTTTTGAATCTTGGCAATTTCCTCAGGTTACTTTTCAGTGGGAAGATAAATATGCTGTATATGCATATTTATTTTTGATGTAAATGTCTGAAAGTATGGAACATTTTTTAATCATAATAATATGCATTTTCTAAATAATGTTAACGTGAAATGGAATCATTTGGCAATTAGGGCTGCTACATCTTTCTGTGACATATCTGATTCTTTGGTAATAGTATTAGAAGTTTCCTGATTTTAATTGAGAATGGTGAAAACGTTAGGCATTATAAACTTCTTTGTATAAGAACTTAGAAATAAAGGAGTTCTTTTGATTTTGATGGGCTTGAGCATCTTTTCCATATGGATTCAATTCACATTTTTATCGGAATGTGGAACTCATTACTCTGACATTTGAAACTGAGGTAGCAATAAAAAAAATTATCACAAACAAGACAGCAGACACAAATGATTTTGTGTTTATTACCGGGTGGCCCTTTTGAAACTTTCCCAAAGCTAATTGGTTCCAGATATTTGAGAATTAAAATTGTATTGTGACAAATTTATTTCTGGTAATATTTAACTCGAGTCTTCTCAGTAAGGCGGCTTAAACAAACAGAAAAGTTGTCAACCCACTCATGTCTGTCTCCAGTTTTTGTTGTAGTAGCTTTAATCCCAGTGATTTGGTTTAATAAAGACCACTGAGAAAACAAACTGGTGGTGACTGCACTGCTCTTGTAAATTATTTATCATATCTCTAAGGTTTTACTGTGGCGTAAGTGCTGCTGTGTTAACTTAAATTGTTCACAAATATGTCATGTTGGATTAAATGCCTGTGTAGAGTTTATGTGTGCCTGGGAGCAATGCTTCCTGCTGTCTGGTGTGGGATTGGTGTGTGTGTGCAGCTGGGGGCACACAGACCTGCCCCTGCTCTCGTGGTGAGTGACCAGGCTAAAACACAAAACCTGGGGTTTCATGCTCTATGTCCAGTACAGCAGATGCTGCCTTACACAGGGCAGTCTGTCTGAGTGCTTTGTGGTTGTAGACATTCCGTGAGGTCTTGGGTATGGGTCAGTGATGGGATGGCTTTGCTGCTCACCTCAAGTTATGTGTGTCGGGAGCCCAGGGGCTTTGCCTGAGGGAGGCAGGAGCCCAGGGCAGGGTGTGCAGCACCTCATGTTGTTCTGCTTATGATTTGGTATGATGTATTTTCTGTACAAAATACAGCACTTTTTCATATATTTGCAAACAGGACACAGTGTGGCTAAGTAGCATCTAAGTGCGTATTACACAATTGTCATATACGTGTCATATGTGTCTTCCTGTACTGTAGTGGGCTCTACTGCTATTGCTGTGTTTATTCAGTATATTTGTTGAATATTCATATGCTGGTATTGTATAACACTACCTTTGTTTTTTCCATTTTAAAATTAAACTTGGGCATGAAAAACATTACTAAACCAAACTTACCTTAGTATTTACTCTACCTATCTTATCAATATGTACCTCAAACCTTTTTTTGTTCCTATAGGAACAAGCCTTTTTTCAGATTTCTTAAACTTCCATTACAGGTCTCAAGTTTTAATCTTGAAAGGTTTTTAACATCTAGGGTTAGAAATGCCTAAAGCTGTTTCTGACAAGTAATGAAAATCTTGCAGTGGCAAAGTCAAAAGTGGAAATTGCTAAGAGTTAATTAAGTTTCTCTTAATGAAAGGATCCAATTTGTAGCTCGGTATGCCAAGTTCTTGGAAGACAGTATTTTTCCTCTTAGAGATTGTGAGTTATCAGCTGTGACACACTGGTAATAAAATACATATTCAAACCCCCACATTTATATGTATATTTAAACTTAAAAACCATACCTGGTGAAAGGGAAGAGAAAGCCTTTGTCCTTCTGTATGTTTTCCAGAATTAGCAGTAAGTAAAAACGTTAAAAGGAAATGTTAGATTTGTGTAGGCATGGGTTTAATTAATAGAAGTCTATGTTCTGTAAGTGCTGTGTTAGTAAAATTTATGAAGGAGCACTACACTGCATTAGGGTAATTTATGGCCCAAATAAATGTCAGTTGCTACGGTAAACTAGTATAGAAACAGTGTAACTAGGATAAAAATGTGAAGAACTAGAGTAAATTGCAAACATTGTAAGAATAGTGATACAATTCTTTCTTTATATTCACCCAAGCAAGTATGAGTTCGTTTACAATATATTTATTAACAGTCTCAGGCTAATAAAACAACACTTACGGAGCAATTTTGGACACTTTCCAGCTCTCTGTATTGTGCAGTGACAAGTTAGGCCAGTGCTTTTTTTTTTATTTATTAAGAAAAAAAAGAAGGAATCTGTATTCCTGGCTCCTTTATAAGGTTGTTAAATGTGCCATTTGGCATTTCAGAGCACTGCTTTGCATTGTGCTCAATTAGTGCGGATGAAGCAATCGCAGCACCAGTTTCAGAAATGTGCCTAATTACTATAAACCACTAAGGGATCCATTCATTCTGCGTTTCTGGCTCTGTGGGTGCCAGCCACAGAGACTCCAGCAATTTCTGAAGCCTAATCCTGAGTCACTTCTCCATGTTTCTGTGGCACTTGCCTTTTGGAACCTGTAATGGGGTCTGGCTGTTTATGACCGTGCGTTGCTCTGCCTCCCATCTGTAGTATATTCTGGAAATGAGACCTTGGTGCATAGGAAAGGATTGAGAAAGACTCTTCAGCCCTTTCTACAAACATACACACACTTCCCTCCTGAAAAAAGAGGTGACATTTTATGTTTTATTTTAAATTATTCTGACTGCTACCATAGAGAGCCTTTATTAGTTATGAAGGCTATGGATCAATTTTTGGAATAGGATTTACTTGCAGCCTGTACTAGCCATTATGATTTTAGCCATTAGTAGCTAGTTTGATGATAGCCCTCTTTCAGCTTGATGACAAACCTTTCCCATTAGCCTTTTTTGGATGCTTCTGGCTGGTATCTTATTTTTGAACACCTACTGCGCATTTAAATCCAGACCTAACAAAGATGAGTGTTGGCTACCGACTTCTGTAAGACCTGTATTTGACACAACAAATCCACACCTCACTGCTTTAGTTGAAGCTGTTTTATTCATAGGCTTTTGTAAAATGGTAATTCATCCTTCTGTCTTTCTGCTGATTGAAGGAGTTGGCTGCTACCAGAAAGTGATCCTGTATAGATGCTTGTGTAAACATAAAGCCTGGAACAGAGCTGTCTTGGAGGAGCATCTTAGTGTTGACAGTTCATGCTGACAGTTCTTCTGATGTTTTGATTATGCAGGTCATTTAAATACCAATGAAGCCCATCCATTTTAACATCAGGGGTTTTTTTCTGTACATTCTGTCAGTGAAGAGGTGAGACTTTAAACATCTGATAGATGAGAGGGAAGAACTTGTAGTGAAGACCTGACCTGATATATGGTAGTTTAACCTATCATGTTGCTAGCTACTGTTAAATGTTTGCAAAACGGAGGCATCCTTTTTTCAGCCATGTTTTGAAAGCTTTCTGAAGAGTTAGCCCAACTGAAAGTGTCTGATTTATGTTTTTGTTAGAGGTTTTTACACTTATTGGGATTAATTTGCTCATTTGATGGGGAGCACAGTGTGTTTTAAGGTCAGTTGATTATCTGCTGTGGTTTCTAAATTGTTTTCAGCATTGCTACATTCCTTAGACAATTCCTTGTTCTGTAATTGTGTACTTGTTGTAATTTATGTACTTTTCCCTCAAGAAGCATGAGCTGTTATTTGGCTGTGCTAATGTACAGGGTGGTTAAATGAACATGCCTATCCATGCAATCCAGTGCAGTTTATAGAACAGACCCACTACACGTATTTAGTACCATTAAACCTTGCCGGGAGTAACTGTACGTTTTGTTCCCGGTAAAAGATCCTCTCTCTTGTTATTTTGTACTTGGTTAAAGTGTTTGCTGTAAATTTTAAACTCTCTATAGTTTTTTTAAGTTCATTATCTTTTTTAAATAAAGAGAATAGGTAAATGTAGAGTGAATAAACTGGTCTGGTGAAGGGATTCTGTTTGTCTATCCCTGAGGTGGGAAGCAAGCAAGACTTTGAGCTATATTTGAATTGAAATTTAAGCCATCTCCTCATTACCTTTCCATTGTTGTGATACAGCTCTACATCACTTGGAGTAGCTTAGGGCCATGCTGCAGTTTCTGAATTTGGTAAATCTATCAGTAGATGTACTGGTAGTGGCTCCTGTGTGATCTGAATCAGTGGCCTTTAACTGTGCGATCACTGTCTTTTCCTTGGGAACATTGCTCATTGCCAATAAAAGATTATAGATGTCTTGCAGATTAGCAGCTGCTCAGTTTCATAACTGTAACTATTGGTGTGTTTAAAGCTTCTGTAAAATACAGGTTATCAGTTCCTCCATTGGCTTTTCTCAGATGCTCCTCAGCTGCAGTCTCTAAATACTTCACAGTCTCTTTTTTTTTTTTTTATTCTCATGAGTTAACTCTAAGTGGCAAATATGGTAACCATTTTTTGCATGGGAAGTAGAATAATAGAATTATTTATTTGGATGGTGTTCAAAAAGTATTCAATAACTTGTTTGATTCAGTGTTAGAAAGCTGAGGCATTTGTCCTTGACTGCTTCCAAATTTCTTGGGTTACATTTCTTTACCACATTGGAATTGTAATTGTTCTGTATGTTCTCAAGGCAGTGTATGGAAATAACCAAGTCAATATTCTTTATGACTTTTGGGAGGTAAGCGAAAAGTATTTTTCCTCTTTTGGATGAGGAATTGCCATGGTAGTACCATCAGGAGTGGATTTTTAGGATCTCTTGATTGAGGGTCTCCCACCCTTGGGAAAGAAGACCACACTAGCTAGTTACAGAAGAATCCTCTGTGTTTCAGTTGTCTTGCCTGATGTCAGATAAGAAAAACGAAAGCTAGAATCTGGCCCTCCTGTGTGCACTCCACTCGTTTTACTAATAATCTCATTGTGTTTCCTTGTGATTTGCTTCCCAAGTTTTAGAGAAAGAAGGAGAGGGGTTTTACAGACCCGGCATTGATTGCCATGTAGCTTCATTTCCTCCTTTTACTACTGTTGAGCAACCATCTGAATTTTGATGAAAGTCTTCTATCCCCTGAGACAACCCATACATGAAAGTAGAAATCAAGTCCCATATTTCTTGAATTAGAGTAGGCTACACTTTTTTCCCTATACAAAACCATGCCCAATAATTGTTAGGATGACAAAGTTAGTTGGCAGCAATTACCAAATCATTGTACACCAGGCAAGAATATTGCATAGTACTGAAGTCAATTCACTGCAGTAATTTTGGTGACTGCAATGTCATCAAGCAATTCTGACTGAAAGCCTCTCTGTATCTAATGTGTTTCAGGACATGAAGGTTTTAGCCAACTTCATTTCAGGTGGCTTGAGTCCGAGTCTGACTCATGCCTTGTTTTTTAAGAGCATTTTACTAGTTCAGCTTGCTAGAGGTGCTTTCTTCTGCTTTGACATTTGTTGTTTGTCCTCTGGTCCTGCAACTGGGCTGGATGTAGTAATTCATCCATTTCAGGGTCAGGCCAGCTACCTTCACTTAGTGGAAAACATTCAAGAGCAAGAAGGAGGAGTATCCATCTGGCACGACAGAGAAGCAGAAGTGAAGTGTTTTAGACTTATGCGGTACATGGGTAAATACTGCAGATCTGTAAATTTAGAATTCCTAAGCTACAAAATTAGGTGTGATGAGTTCTCATACCTTTTGTTCAAGCAGATTTGACAGATTTTACTACTTTTCGGTGTTGTACATGTGCACAAGGCTTTAATGATTGTGGGTGGGTGTTACTTCAAACCTTGATTTATTTAAAAGCAGGGCTTGTGGAGTACAACTGCAGCATGGCCTCTGTCAACAGCCTTAGTGTTGAGACATGGCCCTTCTGATAGTGTATGTGAAGGAGAAGTGTGGCTTCCTCCTGAGATTGGTCTTGCGATAAAAGCTTCCTGCTTTTCTTAAAAAGAGAAAACGGCATGCATGCGTGCTTTGCTGTGGGCCTTGTACTGCTTGGCAGAGAAGGGCGATTCTTAGATGCTGGAGGGACTGTTGTGTCAATTTTGAGGAAAAAGTGCTTGGGAAGAAGAATTCTTGCTCGTTCAGTTTGTCTGAAATGGCTTCACTTGCAAACTCTGAGTATTGTGCAGCCTGTGAGTGAGGGTTTCTATTAGTTGCTCAGGGCCAGAATAAGAACAGTTTTCTTGAGAACATTCAGGAGGCATTCAACCAGTGCTTCTGCCAGTTCTCAAAATATTGTTCTAAGTGATGAAATTTTTAGTTCTCCTTAAAAGAAAAAAAAAATTGATTAAAAAATGATTCTGAGTCCTACATTACATTTGTAGTTAATTACCATTCCCTATATAGTATATGGCTTTCTGAGTTTTCTTGCTGATTATTTTATATTAACTGGTTTTAATCACAGTCAACATCTGATTTAGTTAACTGTTTTTACAGTTAAAGATAAGAGTGTGTGATAAAAAAATCACAATTTTTTGTTAGGTCATTACCAGAATGTATTCTTCCTCAAAAGCAGTTTAGCTGTTGTCTAGCATCAGTAAAACTTTTCCAGGCAGAGTAGGGAGGCATTTTTATAAGCTGCCCCAAAAATGAAGTAGAGTTAACTTGTGTATTCTGTTTCTAATTAGTTCTGAAAGATTGTGTGACATATATGCATTTAAACAATAAGCTTGGGAGGTAAGTTGAGTGTCTCATTCAAAGTCAGTGTAATCTATAGTACTGTTTACACCGTGGTCATGATAAATCACTAGTTTGAAAATGTTTTTTGGATTTAATTTGTATTAGTTTAGCTCGTAACACTGTGGGTAAATTACAATACGTGGAAACAAACCAATTGAGACAAATTTTTGTTCCATTTACAAATACAGAGAGCTACTACTTAAAATTGCTACCAGTGGGAAATGTAAAAGGTGAGGTAATCCCCTAAAGAAAAAGAGCCTTGGTTGTGAAACACATTAAATGTAAATCTTGTAAAACTTGTAGGGAATGTACTGAAGTACTGAATTGAACCCGCTCAGAGTTCACGCTAACAAGAAATTCTGGTCAATGAAGGCAGATAAAAGAATTGTAAATGACTGTTTAAATTAGTCTGGAATTCCAGAACATGTGCTTGGATAATATGAAATAAAGCTGTCTAAATATGCAGCTCTCATTAATTTACTGGTTATAGTGAATGTCTGTTACAAGATCCGAGGCTGCTGGAATAGCTTGCTGGTGTTTAAATCTCTGCCGTTTTACAGGGGTTAGAATGGAGAATAGGGATCCAAGGATCTTTCGATTTTGCTCTCTGTTGTCCCAATAACTCACTGAGGAACTGCAGGTGGACCATGAAAGCTCGCCTCAGTCTTCTTTAACTTGTGTGGCAGAAGAGTTTGGCTTCACTTGTTTATAATAGCTTGGGAATGAATTCTACAGAAACATCCTTGTTGCCATGTCACACACCCTGTCTTCTCGTCTGTTGACTTTCCTTCACCAGTGCTCTTAAGATGAAGAGGGTGAGGTGCTGCAAAATCATGGCAAAGAGTCAAAATGGGTGAACAGGCAAAGGTGTAGTAATAAGTGTAGGATGATCAACGAGGCCAAGTGCATTGTCCTGCCTGTGGGTTGGGGCAGTCCCAAGCACAAATACAGACTGAGCAGAGAATGGATTGAGAGCAGCCCTGGAGAGAAGACCTTGGGGCTTGTGGTGGATGAGATGCTCAACATGACCTGTGAATGTGGGCTTACAGCCCAGAAAGCCAGCCTCATCCTGGGCTGCATCCAAAGCAGCGTGGCCAGCAGGGTGCGGGAGGGGATTCTGCCCCTCTGCTCCTGTGAGAGCCTTCCTGGAGTGCTGTGTCCAGCTGTGGAGTCCCCAGCATAAAAAGGAAATAGACCTGTTGGAGCATGTCCACAATGATGGGAGGGCTGGAGCACCTCTCTTATGAAGACAGACTGGGAGAGTTGTGGTTGTTCAGCCTGGAGAAGACTCCAGGGAGACCTCACTGCATCCTTCCAGTAAGACTTAAGACAAAGATGGGGACAAACATTTTACCAGAATCTGTGGTGACAGGACTAGGGTCAGTGGTTTTAAACTGAAAGAGGGCAGGTTTAGATTAGATGCAAGAAAGAAATTCTTTGCTGTGAGGATGGTGAGGCACTGGAACAGTTTGTCCTGAGATGATGTGGCTGCTCCATCTCATGGAAGTCTTTAAGGCCAGGTTGGATGGGACTTTGAGGAATCTGGTCCAGTGGAAGGTGTTCCTGCCCATGGCAGGGGAGCTGGACTAGATGGTCTTTAGAGGTCCTGTCCAAACCAAACCATTTAATGATTCTATATAGTGTTGGAGTTCATTACAGCTCTGAACTCAGGGCAGCGTTGCCCTTTTATTCTGAAAATTTGGTGACTACATCAAGCCCTGTCAGACCTGCTGTATGTTGTTTCTCCAGCAGCCTTTGGCCAGGCAGCAGCAAAGTTCTCCATGAATCAGTTTCGAATGGGATAGAGATGGAACATGATGAGTGCTCCTTCTCAGCATTTTGGAGCTGAAAATGAAGATTTTGCTGCCCCTAAATCCTGGGTGGGGGGCACTGACTATACAAGCAAATGTGCTTGTATATTCCTGGTCTGGCCAGACTGGTCTTTCAGCCATTATCTTTTCTGCTATCTGGCAGCATTACTAATCAAAACCAGGTTTGACAGTTGTCATGTGCTTTCTGCAGGCTGGCTTGCAGCTGTTTGCTGTCCTTCTGCTGTGTGATTGGAAAGAAGGAAGGTTTTAGTTGGCTTCAGTGGATCATTTCTCAGATGCAGAAACCTCTGCTCCATGATGATGGTGGGGCAGGCTTGCTTGGACCTCCTTTCTCTGGCATTTCTGTCAAGGCAGAGGAGATTAAATGACCTATTTCTCCAGTTTCCCATGCTGGCTGCTGGCCTGATTTGTGGGTAATTCAGTTCATGACCATTATACTGCTGGATTTATTTTTTTTTTTTCTGGCTTCCTGATACTTAGTTAATTGCAGGGTTGAGCCCTTCAGTCCTTTGTGAAGAGAAAGCTAGAAAAAGGTGAAAGTCAGTTACAGGCTGGGACCAGGAATCCCAATGTAAATACCAAGCATTTTTTGGGAGGGGGCTGGGAGGAAGGAAAGGGAGAAAAGCAGGTAGAGGAGAAGTCAGGAAGAAAAGCAGTTATCATGATCTTGGCAAATGTTACAAATACCACAACTGCAGACTACTGGGTTCAGATTAAGATAAATATAGACAAATGCTTTTATTTCATCCTCCTAGCAGCACATATTGTGTGATTATTTCCTTGCTTGGTTCATTTGTTAAGCATGTGTTCTGCAACTTTAAATTATAAAGCTCTTTCAAGGAGAGGCTGAGGTTTCTGAGCAGCACTGCAGCGTGGAGGAAGATCAGGATAGTTTAGTTAGTCGAGGGTAGAGGTAAATTAGTTCATAAGGTAGTTTATTAACCCTGAAAGTGCACATTTAGGTCAATGAGCAAATGGAATTTGTAAATGGAATTGAAGTTACACTGAACTGTGTGTAAATTTGAACCTATGTTTACACGACAAATCTGCAAATGCTCTCCGAAATGAGAAAGACAACTCATAAAAAGTTACTATGCTATTAGTCTTGTTAGTTTTAATACTGGTTTATTTTTGCTATATTAGTGATGAGTTTTGCACATCTCCAAACCTCTGGTTAGGGAATCAACACACATTTATTATTTAAGAAAGAAGAATGTTTCCATATAGTACTTTTCCTTATAAGATACATGGCCAGGTGTGTGCTTTGTTTGCACAAAGGTTGAGTAAGTCACCAGAGGAGAGGGAAATAAAGTAATTATGGAATGCAAAGGTGCATGTGTGGTGCAATGTATTGTGAAAGCTGAATTTGGGAAAAAATTAGAGATGTTTTGGAAAATGGATACAAGGCTTTCATGAACTCTGTAAAATATGCTTTATCATGGGATTTAAATTGTTTAGTCTTCAGAGAGTTCACAGTTAAGTTGCTTTTATTGAAGGTAAAGGCAAGAAATTATTTGATCTGTTAATTGGTGGCTGGAAAGAGCTTGTGTCTCGCAGGAGTCAAATGTAGGCTGATCTACTCATTGTACAAATAAGGTTCCAATAGTTCAGTAATGAAAGCAGAGACATTCAGAGTCATTCAACAAAGTAAAAGATGGAGGTACATGGAATTCACATCTGTACGATGGAATTAATTGAATTTTCTGTGGTTTTTCAGAGACTAGGAATTTACATATCTGTCTTTTTAAAAGCTTCAGTTCAGCTTCAGTATTGTATTTTAACATATTTAAAAATATTTAAAATCTATAAAGTATATAGAATAGCAACACATTCTATATTGGTATTGTGGTAATTTCATCAAAAGTTGTAACAGTAATTAAGCTCCTCAGTTAAATCTGATATCTGGAGTAAGGTTTAGATGCCGACAGTTGCTTTAAACTTGACTTTTTGTGGACAGAATTCAGGGAAAAAAATTCAGAAACTTCTCTGTTTTCCTATTCATTGTTGCTTCTAAATCTTACCAGATCTTTTTTTTTATAGCAATCATTCTTGTTTTCAAAAGTTGTGTGATGGTTAGCTACTAGGGGCTGTAACAATAGTTCATATATAATCAAGTTGAAAGATTGTTATTAATGATTCTGGATAGACTGTCAAAACTCTTTTTTCATGTAATTTGCTTTTCATGAAGAAGCACAAATTTTACAGGCAAGAGCTGTCAGCTAGCTATTGTATCCAAGATCAGAAAACCTAATAGGAGTGAAAAAATGTCTTTTGTGGTATTCCATCCTTTTTTATTCTTATGAACAATTTGCACCATTTTAATTTTAATTCAGTTGGGGTTTTGTTTTGGGTTTTTTAATGCGCATTTAGAAATAGATGCCAAAAATTGTCAGGTGATTAAAAAGTATACATTTCTTAATTCATTAACTTGCGTGATCAATCTCTTCACTGCTTGCATTTGCAGTTTTAGCTTTGGTAAAACAGTAACTATTCTGATGAAGTATTATGTGAGACCATTTTATTTTTGTGAATACCTAGAAAATCCAAAACATCTGGAATCTTAAGCAGTGTTTCTGTTTTTCCTACCACTTCTATCAATAATACACAATTATCTTCCACTTTAGTTCTGGTTCATACAAGTGGTTTCTCTTTTTCTTTTTTTTAAACCCACTTGCAAAGAATTTGATCAGAAGCAACTGCTTTGTTGGAGTGGGAACAGTTGGCCATCTTTGTCTGGAGATGACATTAGAGCTTGCATGGTGTTACAGAGTGGTAGGGTACGTTAGGCTGCCGTTTCACCTCACATATAATGTAACACACTACACATCCTTTATAATGACCAACAAGTTTAGGATTCAGTAACAATCATCTTGGCAACACATTTGTTTCACACTGAGATCACTAAAACCATGTGTTGATAGTTTGCTTTCTTACAAACCTCTGACTCCTGTCGCTGAGTAGATGGTTTATTCTCAGTGAATTGAATGCAAATAAATCTCAAGTTTTTACAGCTTTCTAAAAAATCTGATTATACTGTAATATTTAGTGAAAAAACAGTTAAAAATTAGTTAGATTCCTAGTCAGCAGTTTCTTTGAGAATAGTATAATTATTTCTTAAATGGACAGTTATGCCTTGTTTGATTTGCAACAGAGCAGTACTCTGCATATTTTTAGCAGATTTAATACAATGAAATAAACCTGCCATTTCAATATACTTAATAACTTTTAACACATTATTTAAAATTATTAAAGACATTTGAGTTCAAAGGATTTAAATTTAGTATTGAAGCAAGTTGTATCCAGATATTTGGCAGCCTGAATATTGACTATTATTATACTGGTTACTTTGGGAGATTTGAAATTACATACCAAGAACATGCCAGGCAAGATGTGTTCAATAAACTGGATTTTTAGTCAAAGTAGATTTGGTGTCCTGTAGGGATCCTTTTGCTCTCAGCAAGATATTATCATATATAGAATTTCAGAAAGTATATGAGGTGTGCGAGAATATTGTTATTTTTACCTTGCTGTTGTGGGATTCTTCATGCAGCTTTTTTTTCCTCTATTCTTTATGGAGAATTAAGTATGATGGAGTTTGTCTCTAACATTTAAAAAAAATGCAGTACATGTATATTTTGACTTTTCCCACCCCTAGGCTTATTCTTCCATATCCAACGTGTACAGCTCAAATGCCTGCAGGATGGCCTTCCACTTGGCTGGCACAAAGCGTTTCCACCACTTAGAGAGAATTTGAGGAACTGGGCTGTGTTTCTTTGGGAAGCAGAAGAAATTTAGGGGTCATCTGTAAATTGCATTTTTTTTGTGGACTTATCACTTAAAATATTGTTGTGAAATACTGAAACAGGTTGATCAGAGAGATTGTGGGACCTCCAATCTTAGAGATGCTGAAAATGGGCCTAGACAAAGCTAGTCCAAGGAACCTGAGCAGGACCAGACAGAATCATAGAATTGTTTAGGTTGGTAAAGGCCTTTAAGGTCATAGAGTCCATCCATTAACCCAGCACTGCCAAGTCCCCCACTAAACCATGTCCCTCAGTGCCACATCAGCACATCTTTTAAATACCTCCAGGGATGGTGACTGAAACACTTCCTAGGGCAGCCTGTGTTCAACTGCTTTACAACCCTTTCCAGGAAGAAATTTTTCGTAATATCCAATCTAAGCCCCTCCCCCAGTGCAATTTGAAGCCATTTCTTGTTGTCCTATCGCTTGTTACCTGGGAGAAGAGACTGACCCCCACCTGGTTACAACCTCCTTTCAGGCAGTTGCAGAGAGTGATAAGGGCTCCTCTGAGCCTGCTTTTCCCCAGGCTAATCACCCCCAGCTCTTTCAGCTTCTCCTCATTAGACTTGTGCTCCAGACCCTTTCCCAGGGCTGCTGCCCTTCCTTGGACATGCTCCAGTACAATTCTGTTTGTTTCTGCATTTGCAGGGCAGAAGGGAAAAAGATAGAAATTGAAGACAGTATGAAAGCTTTGGAAAAAAAAGAAGTGTTGCAGATAAATTTAGGTTTTATGACTGGCAAAATTTTGCTAGCTGCTTACTTTTATCATTAGTCTCTGTGATGTTGTAGCCCTGTGAAGGTATTACAAAACTCTGAATGGTTACATCATACTCTTCTTCCTTGTAAGACATTGCCTCACTCAAATCTCCACATGTTCACACCTAGTTTGCTTTGTCAAAAGGATGCCGACCTGAAATATTTACTGCCGTGTCCACTTCCTTCACCTTAAAGCTTACACCAGCAGTAAGATTGGGCTGATTACTGTTTGGAAAGATGAACTTCTGTAAGCCTCCTCTTGGATTTTGCATGCCAAAACCCCCAATAGTTCTCTCCAGCCTTGTCATTGTCAGTCAATGGCCATAGGTGGCCTCATCCCCACCATGCAGTTTCTGTGGGAAGCTGTGATTGTAGTGCTAATCTTCTTAGTGAAGGGTGGCCCACCCTTAGTGAAGGGAGGACATCTGTGGTGTTGCATTTGCTATTGCTGTGATTTTTCCTTGTTTCTGAATGGTTTTGACATCTGGCATTAACGAAGTGAGTACAAGTGTACTAAGGAGAGATCTTCTAGTAGTAGATGTGAAAAGAAAGTCACACACACCAGTGGTTTTCAAAAGAAACAAAAGCAGCTTAACTGTATTGACAGAATGCTCAATTTGGTTGAAATGTCCCTAAAAATGTTGGTGAAAGAAGCCAATTTTGTGAAATACAAAAGGTTGTGTGAGCTTCACTTCATCTCTCAGAGAAGAAAGGTTTGAGAAGTAGGATCACAGTGGAGCACTGCCCTGCATCTTTGCGGGTGTAAATGAAGTAATAGATTTTGCAGCCTCTTGTTCTGGAGTTCACACATTCATTTACAGGTGTGTGGGGAGAACATAAGGTAATTAAAAGATCCTTTATTAAGTTATTTTCTGCAGAAAATAATTTAGAAAAGAGTAAACCCCACTTAATCTGTGTCTAGGAAGACTGAGGAGTTAATCTCAAGAGATGTCTTTGATATCACATTTGTTGAGATACAGCTGTCTTAAGGTAGTGGTAGTGGGAATGCAGCAAATCATGCAGGCATGCAAGCACTGAGATGCTTTTTTTAAAAATCACTGTTTAGAAAGATGATCAGCTACTGCAAACTGCTTTTATTTATAAGCTTTCTAAATGTGGTTGTTTTGTTGGTTTTGTTTTCCAAGCAGCCTTCTAACTACTCCTTACCATAGATCCTTAAATGTCAGGGTATTTTTTTAATTAGAACCAGATATTAAAAACATGGTTTTTTACAGTTGAAATTGAAACCAGCTTCACTGTTTGCTATGGAAACAAGTTTTCAAAGCAAATCTGTTCATGTGTACACTGATGTGCCAATCTGTGAATTTATGAAACTTGTGAATTTTTTTCATGCCTTTTTCCAACCAGTTTGTAGAAAGATAGGTGGTGCAGAACCTCTTACAGTCTGTATTAAGCCAGTAACCTATCTCTGTATCAGAAGTATGTGCCAATTGCCCCACTGGATTAAAGAAAGGATGGGCCAACTAACACAGAAAGGTATTCAACTAATTAAAGATTAAAAATTTCCCCAAAGTTGTGTTCCCTGCCATTTGCACATGACAGTGTTGTGTTCTGTTCTGTAATCCCACCATTACAGAGAGTTAAGAGGGGCTCAGGTGCTTTTAGGAAAAGTGCTGCATCATACTATTTTTTCATACTCATTTGTCAATTTAAGTGTATATTATTAAAGAGCAGTTTTAAAAATAAGTTTCATGAGTCGTGAAATACCATATAGCTATTTTTTCCACAGTACTGCACTTTTACCTGAAAACGTCTGGAGGACAATTATCTGGGGCTGAGCATCTCTGACCTGCTCAGAGAGTCTTCTGGAACAGCTGTGGTGTTGCCTGAGGGATCACGTACTGCTTAGGTGGTTACTTATGCTGAGACCAAAATCCTCAATACGTCTCACCTTGCAATAAACACTTGCCTAAGCTGTGCACATTGTTCTAAAGGAGTTACTGGAGCAATTCAACTGTAAAATAGGTGCTAAAAGGTAGCAGAAAATATAAAACATGCTATAAAACTTGAGACATATCATCATGAGCTGTGTTGTCTGTTTTTTAATATGAATTTGTCTGTGTATTTGTTGGTGCAGGCCACAGAAACATTGTTCCGAATGGCGGTAGCAAGAGGAGCTATCACACCTTTAAGACATGGAGAAGTAAGGCTGAATATATCCGTATTTTTTTGTTCCTTATTTATGTGTGATATAATGCTTTATTATTATAGTGCTTTATAAATTCCTGGAAGATGTACTGTCTTCAGGTAAGCGAAGAGAGCTGGACTATATATAACTTGCATACCTACATTTCAGTATTTTTTTTTAAGGGGAATGGGAATTTAAATCTTGCCCAGTCAGAAATGAAATATTTTTCAAAGAACGCTCTATTTTTCTCTTTGCTTCAATCATAACTTAGCCATATGATAGAAGTGACTCAAGAGAATGGCCTTTCATCTGCTTTGCCAAAAGCTGGGATCCAGTTTTTCACTGAGTTTTCTCTATTAAAGATGTCAAATATAGAGAAATTCACATGAGGTCAATATTTGTTACTGGGTGGCAGTGGAGAGGTTACTTCGTCCTTTGTTCCTTTCAAGAAATATAATATACGAAGTATTAGTACATTAATTATTCCAAAGAGGATAAATGTATTTGAATATTACCTTACCCATACATGCTTCTGTTCGTGGTGAACATTGTTTTCCTTCTTTGTATGGTTTTATATGAGGTAAAAATTGCTTTGAACGTCGATGATAGTTCCAATATGGGTTGGTGCAATTTATACTTAGATTAAATTTCATTTAGAAAATAAAATACTACAGTCAGTCATGACACTGGAAGTGAGGAATGATCTGGGCATTGCCACAGCTGGATGCTACAGTGTGTAGGGTTTTTCAGTGTTAGAAATCTCAGTGTTTTTTTGTGGTAATATGATTTTGATCAAATTCCTAATAAGCTTGTGAAAAATTCTTAGCATTTTATCTGGAATCTTGGCCTACACTGACCCTGGAATCCCAGCTGTGCTGTAAAATGTTCCCTATGCTGATGAGATTGCCTTAATTTCTCTTTTGTGACAAAGTAATGTATCTCTGCATCAGTGTCTAAAGATGTACCTGAGATTTCATGTCCTGTCATTGTTCGTAATTTTGGCTTTTCTGAATATATGGATCCTCTATGTATTTTGTGTACTGCTGCTTTATAAAGAAGAGCATAATGCCATTTCCGGAAGTGTTAGTTACTGAATATATGCATCCCTTCCAAATTCCCTGGTTAGGTTTTTTTTTTCAGTGAAGGGTACTTAATTTTCTATGTTTTAATGACCAGGTTGCCCAAAAAGTTTGTGTAGTTACCCAGTGAATGGTGTTAATTATGGAAAAATCAAATTATAGGGGTTTTTTTTTAAAGAGTAACTAATTGTACTGTTTGCAATGCAAAATACTGGGACAACTACAGATGTAATTGTGAATGATATTAGTAATTTCTGAATCTGATACATCTTATGTTGAGCCAGTTCAGCTCACCGATGAGGTAGAAAAATGTTTTTGCTCAAGGGAGATCTTTTCATTAAATTCCATTGTGTAAATATAATTTACTTAGTCTGAAAATGAGAAATTGCATTATTCAGATGAAACTAATTTTTCCAGAAGAAACATATAATTATCTAGAGTCATACTAAAATTTTTTTTTGCTTTTCCAAGAAATTGCTGGATGTTTCCACAGTGCGAAATTAGAAAGGGAGCCAGAAAAAAAGTTGAATATGAACTAAAGTTGACTGTATTCTGTTTGAGAAGTGTGAATTTGGCAGTGAAAATGAAAACAGAGAAACTTTTTAAATGGAAATTTCAAAATATGGAGGCAGCAGTCCAAATGTGCAAAAGTGCTGTTCAACTTTCACATCAGAGCTTAAAAATGTAACACCATTTAAAATTTGAGAGAGGGTAAACCTGTCCACTATTAGAAGGCAAAAGTCATACCTGTTTTTTTAAAATTAATTAAAAAAACCAAACAGTATTCTGTCTGTACCACTGAACAGATTAATGTGGAAACGTTTCTTCTACAGGCAAAACAGGATACATGAAAAGTTGTCCATTATGATCCAGTTGTCATCACCAGGTGGATTTATAAGTTATTATAGTGAATGTCCACTGGCAGTCCCTTTTATTTCTCCTTTCTACATTTCCTCATTCATTTGGCCTTATCAGGCCTTTATGCGTATATAATTTTTATGGTTTTCATTTATTATCCTTGAAGAAATTGAAAAATGAGGTTGTACAGGTTTGGTCTTTCTACTTTCGAATGTGGTTTATAAAATTGCTGTTGAGAGTTTAGATAATTGTGCTGCCAAAACCAGTTATCAAAATTGGGTGCATAGTGCCAAAAATTTCTTAACTGTGGAATATTAGTCATAGAGGTTCCTGAAGAATCTTTGCAGTGGTTCTCTTGCTCCTGGTTGGGTTTAAGTGTAGCAGCATCCATGGGAAAGAATCAAACCCAGAAGCATAATTTATTCTCAGGAGTCAGTATGTTGTTGTTCATGTTAATTAGTTGTTCATGTTAATTAGTTATTTCTGTCAGTTATGTTGTTGTGGGGGTGGAGCATGAGGCAGAGCCTAACATTCATTTCTGTTAGCACTTCTAGCCGATTCCCAAATGATCCAAAAATTGTGGAGCACGTGTGATCACACCAAATCCCATGGCTGTGCTTCTGAAAGGAAATCTTAGGATACATTTCATTAATGACATAAAGCTGAGTGCAGGTGATTGGTGCAGCTGAGAGCTGTGCATTTGGGGAGCCTGGACCTGGCACCACCTAGAGAGCATCTCCAGCTGTTTCTTCTGCTTCTAGTCTTCTTGCAGGAGGCTCAGATCTGCTGCCATCTGTTCCTCACAGTGTCCAGTCTCTTCCAGACAAGCCTGCTGGCTCTGTGGGTGCTGGCTGATGTGGCAGCAGTGATGGGGTTGAGGAAACAGGAGCAGCAACAGCATGCCTGCTGAAATGAGTGAGAAGAGGAATACAAGGAGGCTTCTGCTTCAGAGCTGTCTGTGCTTTCCAGTTTTGCATTCCCTGGAGCCTCTACTGCTGTGTGCTGAACGCCAAGGAAGAGCCGTAAGGAGAAGCAAGGGTTGGCAGCAGTGGGCTGTGAGGAGTTGCTGGGTGCACGGTGGCAACATGGAATACATTTGGGTACAAGCTAAGATTAAGTTTGGTGGCTATACACAGAGAGAATTTATCAAACCAGTTATCAAACCAGTGCTCTCATAAATAATGAGGCTGGAGCATTTGTAGCTATGAAAGTATCATTGGCAACCAATCTTGAAGTATAAATATATAGAAAAATGTAAGTTTTTCTAGCCTAAAATGGCTTATGGCCTTGCAGTGTAATACATGTAACCGTATGCATTGCTATGGCAGTAAATACCCATGCTTGAAAGTGCACTTTGTTGGAAGAAGACAAGTCTTTGTTTTTGTTTAAAGCCGTTTTTAACAGATTTCACCATTCTGTGTGTTTTCTGTAAATTAAGTAATGTGGAGCACGAAGTTTTATGAATTTAGCCCAGATATCTGTAAAAAGTAATTTCTGTGGATTTGTGTTCGTAGTTAATACCGGTGATGTATTTGCGATACCACGTTTAGCTAAACGTAGAACAAGGGGATTAGTAAGTATCTTTAAAATGGGGTTTCTTTAATATTTTTACAAGTGCATATGTAACAGTGGGAACAGCAATATGAAATGCTCCTTCGTGGTGCAGCACTGCTTTTCCTTCCACAGACGTACTAAAAGAACCTTGGAAAGGTTGAAGTGATATTACTGCCAGCTCAGGTTTTCCTTGCCCTCTTTCTTCCCGGTCCACTATGCCATAGTAGAGTGTAGTGTAGAGTCTTGTAAACTCACCTGTGGAATTTAAGTCATATAGACATGAATCTTTTGTATTATTAACAGTAACTCTGATGACTTTTTGTATGAGGAAGAACTTTTTAATTTTACTTGCCAATGGAGTGATTCAAAAGAGATATTATGACACCTGTCATCATATTTAGTTGTGTAATGTGGAGATGACATGGAACTAAGTATTCATTAAATGATAATCTCTTTTCCATATAAAGGGATTCTGCATTTGATTCCTAAATTTTGGGCTTTGTCACAATGATATTTTTGCTTGTGCTTTTGGCCAGTTTCATTTGTAATACATGAAACCCAGGAATACTTCATAAATGATCATGTTGCAGGTTCTGAAGAAGTACCAAGAATAGTTTGAGATTGATTTTCATTTAAATAAAATTCCTTTGGGTGCACAGTTTCTTGTGGTTTCAGCTCAGGGGCATACCAGGAATAATCACTTACAGGCACATTAGAAACTGAATTGCAGTTGGACAGTGGACATCTGATCCCCTCACCCTTGTGCCTTCCAATCACAAAGATGTCTTTATTATCCAGGATTCAAAAGTTCTGCTGTCACAGGCTCCCCCAGCATCTCTGGTTTCCATGCTTTTTTCTTGAATACTTTGGTACTGTCCTGTTAATATGTGAGGAAAGATGTTTTCTCAGACTTTCGTAAATCTTGCAGCAGTAGAGACCCTGTAGTTACACCAAAGTCCTGAAGGTGCTTGATTTCTTAAGTGTCTGTCTTTAGCCAAGGGCATGTTTAAAAGGCAGCACTGTTGGGCAGAGTGAGCCATATTTGTTCTCACTGCAGGGATATGATTCCTAGCAACCCAGACTTGGTACAAGGAAACTTAAATTTTTTTGTGGCCGTGTCACAGCTTCCATGGGCTGTTTCTGCCTTCAAGTAGGATTTTCAGTCTCTTGGATCTTATCCTCTGGGTTTTTCCTGTCCTGGTTAAGGGTTGCTGGCACATGGAAAACAAGTGTATTTTTAAAATTGAATGTGTTGCAAACCAGTGTAAATTTAATTTAACCAAATCGTATTTCTTAATGTCGTGTAAGATCCAAAATGCCAGTAGGTTTCAGTATTAATTTCTCTTATAATTACCCACTTATATTTGAAAAATATTCGCAAAACTAAAAGAAAGGAGTTGCTTGCAGGCAGGTCTGAGTACCTGTTCATCTAAAGGGAGGTCCCTTCTCTCTGTCATAAGAAAATAATCTGTACTTTAATTTTTAGCTTACTCAAAAAAAAAAAAAAGGTGTTTTAAAAAAATTAAAAATAAAAAGGTATCTTATAACAGTGTTCTGAACCATCAATTAACAACTCAAATTATTGGCATACATAGTTATTGCTTTCTCATTAGTGAAATCTATTTTGGAAGTAGTATGGAATCTGTCTTTTATAACTTCTTATGAAGCAGGGACAAATGGATAAAGCATATCCACAAGAATAGAACTGTTTTGTAGTCCTCTGGCTTAAGGTTTTGGTTTGGGACAAATGTGTCAGAAGTATTTTAAAATAGTACTGGGATCTGGAAAATCCTTTTGGCAGGTCACAATGGGTAACAGTTCAAAGGTAACTTAATTGCCAACGACTGGCATACCTTATCTATGTTATCTGGAAGTAAGTCAAAAGTAAGTAATTCTTCTGATTAAATGTAGTGAAAACTAAAGCTTGATTGGAGAGAGAGAGAGAGAGAGAGAAAGATTGAGAAAGCCATTGAACCCTGGGGAGGGAAACCACCAGATTGCCTTTGAGGTGTTCCAGTGTGCAGTGTTCCAGTGCTGTTTTTGCCATGTATTCAGTTGTGTGAAGGTGTTATTTGTCTTGGTTGCCCTGAGTTAGCATTTTAAGTGGTCTATAGATTTTTAATTAATTTTTAATCATGAAGAGGAAAGAAAATTCGTCTCAAAAGCATAGCTGAATATAAAGAACTTTTCTGCTCTTTTAATATGCCATTTGCCTGAGGATAGTCTGTTCCTTACTAAAAATGGTCTCAAGCCTTGATAAAGTATTGATCCGCTCTAAATAATTTTAAAGTGTTGTGATGGAATTAATTTTTTAGGGAATGTGAAAAATTAATGCACTGTAGGAATCACATTGTCTGGTGTAAATTTAAGGTAGAAGGATCTGAAAGTAGGATAGTGGCTGCATATTTCAGCATATGGAGAGGTACCACTGAAGAAAGGTAACACACAAGTTTGGAAACTTGGAGAACTTAAATTTCAAAACAGAAGTGAAATAATATCTAGGTGACTCACGCTTTGTATTTTTCTTTTAAGCGCATGGAAAATGTAGTCTGTCTATTTTTCATGGAGTGGAACAATGGGATTTAGTACTTCAGGCATTTGACATACCATGCTAACCATTATTGTTACTGTAATTTTCTTTAGTGCAAGCTCATGGTATGTATTTATCTTAGAATAGTCATAACTTCCCTTTATGAAGTGAAACACAAGGCTAAAAAGTAAATTAAATTATGCTCAGGGGTATTTGCCAGGTGTGTTTTACCAAGAAAGTATTGGCAAGGAGTAAAGTAAGGAGGGAATTACCTATTTGAAAGACTTCTCTTTTTTTTTCCTTAATACTTTGCCTATATATTTCAGATTTCTTACTCTTTTCCATCAGTAAAGCAGTGAGTGTGTGGTAAAGGTATCAATAAAAAATTATGGCAACAAAGCTAAATGTAAGGAAATATATTTATCTCTCAATCTAGATTTTGGTCTTCTATGTTGTGGCCTTGGAATGAAGTTGTCATTTGCTTTTATCCTTAAAACCTGCCTGCAAAATTGCCCCCTGCAACTCCATTTCTGCTAGAGTAAAGATCATGTGCAGGGGGATTTTTACTCGTGTACGTGAGGAAAGGCAGAGTAGGTGCTACTGGAGCTTCATGCTGTAATAATGCTTCTTTCTCACTTTGGTGGTGTTGATAATGATGTATGTTTATTCTTTCATGGAGTTAAAGAAATAGGCAACTGTAAGAAGATACTTAACCTGATAAAGCTAAGAATTGGTTCACATTCCTCTAGGCATTTAAGAATGCTGAGTGGTACTAAAGCATACACTCAACTGATCTTCAGTTTCCGTGCAAGTTGTTTGATTCAAGTTATTGGAAGAATAGCCATGCCAGTGTATGAACACACACGATCTTCGCCAACGCTTCGCAGTGTAAATATGTGCGTGTCAACTAAATCACTGCTTTATGTACAGTCACGGAATCATGGAATGATTTGGGTTGGAAGGGACCTTGAGGAACATCTAGTTCCATCCCCCCCTCATCATGGGCAGGGACACCTTCCACTAGACCAGGTTGCTCAGAGCCCCATCCACCCTGACCTTGAGCACTTCCTGGGATTGGGTGTCCACAGCTTCTCTGGGCAACCTGTGCCAGTGCCTCACCACCCTCACAGTAAAGAATTTCTTTCTAAAAACTAATCCAAATGTACTCTCAGTTTGAAGCCATTGTCTCTTGTCCTGTCACTACAGTGCCTGATGAAGAAATCCCTCTTGGCTTCCCTGTAGGCCCCCTTCAGATGCTGGATGGTTGCTGTGTGGTCTCCATGCAACCTTTTCTTCTCCAGGCTGAACAGTCACTTTGAAGAAGGGGTGTCTTAATGTCAGTGTAAATGTTACATTCAGTGATTTTCAGCTAATTAAATGTAATATTCCTTTTGGAAAACAGTGTTCTCATTCAATTCAAGTTATTTTATGCTTCTTGTCCATGTGTTTGACTTAGTAAAGTATTGTTGAACACAAAGAAGAAATAGTAGTAGTCTCTGGTAACTTTTAATTGTCCTGTATGTTAAGAGATTGCATAAGTCAAAATGCAGTTTGAAATGATTTTTTTTGGGTTTCTGAAAAAAGGGTGAATGTGCCTACAGTCAGTGAGAAAGCTTTTTCCATTCCATCCAACTTCAACAATCATGTTGTGATTCTGTGTGCTACTCTTTGTATTTAAAGACCTAAATTTTCAAACATTTTTCAGTAGGTATAAAGCTAGAATAATCCTTTATTGGGTGTATACTTGATTAATATTATATAAAAGTTAAAATTTACATGAATTTCTCTAATTCTGTAGAAAAAACAAATGGCAGTATCTAAGGTAAGCAGTTCCAGGTTATAAAGGCTAAGGATTTTATTATTCTTTCCAAAAACGTGAAGGTATGGGAAAATACTCTTGATAGGGAGGTTGACTACTTGGATTGGGAACTGATACCAAACACAGGGTGAAGTATTTCTGGTGTGACATTATTTGGTGCTAGGGGAAGAGACTCTAGAACGTTTCTATCACGTGACAGGTAGTGATTCTTATTGGGTGAGCACAGCTAGCTTTTTTGGACACTGTAAGACTGGTGCTACACTCCAGTGATCTGAAATAATTTCAAACTTAAAAATCTTTGATGTTCTTCCTTCTTTTAAAGAACTTCTATGCATTTGCCCTGAGAAGCCAACCCTATACCTAAATAACAGCATGTTTAGGAGAACAGTCTAGCCGCAGATATTTAGGTACCTTTACAAATGTTAAGCAAGTTATCGTTACGAGCAAGATCAAGTGCTGTTACTCACTGCTCAGGATTGAGCATTCTGGGTACTCAAGAATCAGGAATAGTGGATGTTAATGAAAATAAATGTTGCTAAAGTTCTGTAGTAGCAGTCTGCATGGGTTCGTTGTGATAATTTGCTGTAATATTTTTACAATATTTAATCACTTAGGAAGGATTATATTGTCTTTCTTGACTGATATCTCAGTGCAAGGTGATGGCGATAAGTGAAGATCTGGTCTGCCAGCAGCAGGAATGATAGGGTGCGTGAACTGCTGGAACAATTCTCCCACTCTGAACCATGAAACCAATGTGCTCCTGTTGGTTACAATTTAATGGAAACTAATTCTTTGTTGGTGGAATCAGGTGAAAAATATGTGGTTCTGATTAGCAAACAGTCTGTAGAGTTTCTTGGTCATGGAGAACATTCCTCTGGCCATGTGCATGTGTGTGTAGCTATACATATTTATGTTACAGATGCGTCTTCTTATATTAAAAATGCTGGGCAGTTCAGTTTTTTTTTAAATATATTGTTTTTTAAAATGTACTACAATTGATAAAGTTATAATGTAATTATTAAATACGTTTATTATGGTAGAATAAATATTCAGTTTTATTGTTTCTGAATTTCAGAAACTCAAGTTTTTAAACCCAACAACCCTCAAAATAATATTTAGTAGAACTATGTAACAAAAACTCAAATATGAGCCTTTTTTGAAGTGGCACTGTTTTCTGTAGGAAATATGTATTATACAAGTGACTGCCTGGATAAAATAATGACCTTTCATTTATAAGTATCCTGCAGAGCTGCAAAAAGTAAACTGGTATCTGCAGTCTGCCTAATGGACTGCTCACCACATCACCACATGCAATTAAGCATAAGTGATTTTTCTGCTCAAGACAGCCTCAAGACTGATTTAGCAATGAAACTTAATTACTTCTAGCCCTTAGAGAAAATGGCCCAACAAAGTTGAGGTTGTTGGCAGAGCAGTGTGGGAAAGCTATTGCTGCAACTCCCTTCCCCACTTCTGATTTTCTGTTTGCAGTACTTAAAGCACAGTTAACCTTCAGTTAAGCAAATATTCCCACAAAATGGTGCATTTTTATTTCTTTCTTTGTTACAAGGCCAAAGAAAAAGATAATGAAACATTGCAGTGTTTTAAAAGCAAGAATTCTGATCAAATCCCACTGCTTCAGACTATGGGTGAAGTTTTTCTGTGCTAAAGGAAATGAAAACTTAAAAATTAGTTCTCAAATGCCCGTCTAAGTGCTAGGTAGCCATTCTGGCCAGAGAAATCTCAAGCTAAAAGCTAAAGCTAAGTGCATTTGTGCTTCTTGACAATTTAGTATGTTATAGGTAAATTATTCCTTTATTTTGTACTTAGGTTACAGGAAAAAATGCTAAAGGAAATGAACATTATCAAAAAAAGGAATCGTATTAATAAACTACTTTATACTCAAAATTGCTTCATTTGAGTTTTTAGGAATGTGTTATTTTTCAAGGAAACAGAGCTTCAATTCTGTGACTCCAAGGAATACAAGGAATACATCTGGAATAACAATTCAGAGAGACATATGGCATCAATTGGCTTATATTTTCCTATATGGGGGTTCCGACTGAAGTAAGAGGGAAAAGTGCTCATTAATAATATGGGATTAAAAATGCAAATACTGTGCTGTTTTGGATTTACATGCCCTATTAAAGAACTCTGAGTATGGAAAAGATGTGGAAGCGGAGCAAAGAAAGTTTACTTTTCTGTTAGCTGTGGCAATAACTTGCTTTACTTCTGTAATATATTTTTCCCCTTAACAGTTGTGACCCCCTTACTCTTATCTTTTCATATAGAGAAATTTCTCATTTACCTCTGGGATTGTAATTTACAAAAAGAAGCAATATTGTGGTTGTAATTTGTTTGATAAATTTCCTCCTTAGTATGCTTCAGGTCTTTTTCCTGTTAACAGCTGTGGACATGTTTATCAATGGAAATATTCATAGTGACAAAACTAAAAATGTGCCTAAGTATTTGTGAGGGTGTGCAGCATGAGACACTAATTCCCAAAGGCATGTTTAGCACATGCTCTAGTGCTTTACTCGGTAGGGAGTGAATTTAAGAGAGTGTATAGGTCCCCTTGTTTTTAACAGTATTTAACCAAACAAGTGACTTAAGCTCTTTGCTAGATGGGAAATAATAATTTAAGCATGTACTTCAAGGGTTTTTTTTTTTAATTTCTTTTTAAATTTTTTTTTTTTTAGGTCAGAGCATTGAAAGACTCATTGGAATAAACACTGTTTTAGCCTTACATTTAGAATCCCTGGAACAGTTACCAGCCCCGGCTTCTATTTACTATATTGTATTATATATATCCCATATACTTTTTAAAATTTGAACTGCTTAGGCTGACATTTTCGGAGGTGATAATGATGGTGCTCCCCATCTTCACTATGCAATGTCAGTTTCCCTCCTTTCACAAAGGAGGCGCAGGAGGGCTTTCACGAAATCCATCATGTGACAAAGTAATGAAGGACCAGCCAGAGACCTGAATTGCAGTTGCACCAGCGATGTGTATCAGGAGCTACATGAACTTAGTAAGGGATGATGCCTGCCTTGAACAGCTGACTATCTGAATAAGCTTGGGAAAAGGCTGGGAAAAAGTTTAGTATTAACATCTCCTTGAGAGGCTTGGGGTAGGTAAATGATTGACTCGGAGTCCTCCAAGTACATGTGAAAAGTAAGCTTTTGCTCTCTTCATTATATGGGCAAAATGCCACTGCTTATTTTGCAATAGGTCATGCAATAGATATACTTATTTCCTATAATAAACTAATTAATGGGGTTACCTGTAGTGTAACATGGTCTTAGTAACCCATGTGATCTCCTGCATATTAGGTTCTGGTGGAGCTGGGTCCCAGTGGCTTGGAAACCTCTGGTATTTGCAACTATTCAGTGATACAAGGTGATGCTCAGGTTGCCCTGGAAACTTCATGCTAAAAGTTTAGGGCTAATGATATTGTTGGGATATATCATACTCTTTGCTTATCTCTTGAATTTCACTAAAGTTTGGAAGCTAAGCTTCACTCCTAATTAGAAGAAAATGTTTTATTGCATTAACAGTAACAGCCTTGCTGCCTCCTTTTGTTCATTGCTGAAGTGTTTATAACAAAGGGAGAGATGTACTGTGTTCTTTACAAAGCTCCTTTCTGGCAGGTGCTTTGACTCCCTTGCATGTTGGATTTTAAATCTCTGTTAACTTGTCTGTAAGAGTTCAACATTCATTTATAATTTACTTGTCTGAATTCGCTCTGAGCTGTGTCATTTTGCATTCTGTGCAGGATGGAACTGAACAGAAGCAGATGTGGAAATATTTATTTTCAGTAAGATTATTTTGTACACAATGTACTCCTTTCTGTGGCATTCATTACAGCTCATTGGACTTCGTGTAAATTCAGGACAAAAATGTAGACAAATAAATTTCCCTGTGTCATCTGCATGCCCTTGAACTCAGTTTCACTTTGAAATGACTGTGTGAAGAGACCATGAGTGGGTACAATTTTCCAGTCATAAGGAAAGTGCTTGGAATTCCTGACATTTGGAAATGTGCACATATGTTTAATGAAATGTGAGTTGTTTTTTTTTTTTTAAAAAAAGCTCTTTTAAGTTGCTGAAACTCAGAACTTTTATATAATGAGATCTGACCCTGGAGCTGTTTATCAGACTTAAAGAAAGTGCCTTCACTGGACATTTGAGTGGTAATGATGATGTTGAAAGGAAAGATTGACTGATATCTCTTTCTATGCTCTTGGTAGCCACCAAAGATCTTAAAGTTCATTCTCTTGTTTAGTCTTGAATAACAGAGCCATTTAAAAGTAGCAGCTGGTGACCAGTGTGGTCTGGTAGAGGCGGTGGGTATCAAGAAATAATCTCTGTGTGAGATGTCTTATTTTCCAAAGCATTTTCCAGCAGTGAACTGTACTTGTGAAACTGGCTTAAATGAGCATTTTTCCTTCTCCCAATATAAATTATTGCAGTTCCAGTGTATGTAGTTTCTACAAACGGCATTTGGCATCAAGAGGCACAAAATATTTTGATTATTTTAATGTGTCAATAATATGGGAAATACTGTTCTAGGTAGGGGAACTTTGTATACAAAAGACAGAAATAAAGATACTTAATTCTATTGACTAATAAATATTTTGGCGTATATTAAAATATCAGTACATGATTTTAAAGCTATTAAAGTGCTGCTCAGCAATGGACATGGTCACAAATAGCTGGCTAAGAAAAGGTTCCTCCCTTGGTCCCTTATCTCAAGGCGTTTTTACGCAAAAAAAAAAATACAATTTGAAGTTACACTACTAATTCTGGAGTGAAAAGTGACACCTATTTAGCATTTCAAATGCTGTACTTATGTCTGAAACAGAGAGAACAGTTTGTGCATTTGAAAGTTATCTCCTGGCATCTTCACCCTTCCTCATTTTTGTTTTCTCCAGTATTCAACAGTTGTTTTTTTTCAGGTGCTATCAAGACAAAGTCTTTTCTTATAATAAGTAGAAGGAGCCCACAAGATTTCTGCTTCTACAGCTTCATCCCCAAAGTGAGAGCTATGGCAGAGAAATGTGGTTAGAGAGTACAAGCTTTGCTGGAGTGGTACTGCGAGAACTGGGCCAGCCTGTTGAAGGGGGACCCTTTGGACTGGTCTCACCATCTGATCAGAAGACTGTGGGAAAGGTTGTCTGTGAGTTACAACATGATTTCGTGCTGCCTGCTATTAAGATGTCTTCAGTCCCACAGCACTGAATGTGAAAGGTTCCCTAAGTAGGGATTTTGTGAGAGCTAAACTTAGACAAAGCTGCTTTTATTGCCGGAATACTTCATTCAGTCATTTTCGCAGTATAGATGGGAGCTCAGATTTAGCTCTGTTAATTCAGTCAGGATATCTTAAGAAATTTTATGAAAGATCTCTAAAAAAGAGAAAGAATTGTGTTTCTGTGCCTGATATTCTTATCTGGCATTATATTAAACATTTGAAAATATACACATTAAGCATTTGAAGATATAGTAATGAGCCAGGGTTGCTTCAATTTTTCTTTGACCCATTTCTGTATTGTAGGCAGATTATAGTATCAAAATACTGTAGTAAATCACAATAATTAAATTCTTTGTTGGTATCTCAGGAGTTTGAAATTCCTTTGGGTTTTCCCACCACCACCTTTGAAGATAAGGCCTGATCTGTCATGTGTTACATGATTCTAAAGTAGTTTCTGCTCAGGTAACCTAACAAGCAGATAAAAACAGTGCTATATTTGGGGGAGAGAAAATACTTTAAAAGTTTTTTTTTTAATTTAACAATTTTTTCTTTAGTGTCTGTAGATTTAGCAAAATTATACCCTTCCAGAGTATGCAGGAATGTTTATCCAGTTGTGTAAGGCTGTCTGATTATTAATCAAAACCTTTCAGGTGTGAACATTTGGTTTTTAATTGGAAGCAAAAGCTCTTTGCTAGAGATTCAGTACTTATTATAGGTAAGACCTGAGAAAGCTCCTAATTTTTATATCAAAGCTTTCCAATAGAAGACACATTTTCAAGAGAAACCAGAAGATAACAGAATTTAATTCTTAAGTATTTCTTTTTTATTTTTCAATTGTTTAATTTTTCTGTCGTTTAATTTTCTGTCTTGGATTTGTTTCTGCTCAAAAGCATAGGGACCTCAGGTCAGATTCATAAAGGCTTCTTACATTAAATCTGCTAGTATTTAGCCCTCATTCAGTTTTAATGTGATATGTATGTGTCATGAGTTTGATTTTTTGTTTTAAGAAGCCAAGTGGTAATAAGGGTCTGTGATTTTCCCCCCAGACAATATTTTTATGTGTGCTTCTCCCTTGGTAATAAGTACAGTATTGGTCAGCATTTGAAGAAGCATTTCATTGCCCCAGTAGTGAAGGAGGTGTTCTAGGAATAGTATGAAGCACTGCCAGAAGTTCTGGAAGCAATCGGAGAATTGCTTTGATGTTGGGATATTTGTACAGGGGTACCAAGCTAAGGACCCTGTACAAGGCTCAGTTTAGTTTCTTGTTTTTGCGGTTTAAAGTAAAGCTCTTGAACACAAAAGCAGCAACCGAAAACCCCTAATATGTTTTTTGTTGTTGGATTTTTTTTTTTTTTCAGAAAGGCAGCTAGTAATTAGGGTTGAAAAGGACTCTTAATGGTGTACTAATTTATTCCTTTTCCTTGTCCTGACAGGTTTAATTATTCCTAAGTATCAGTGAATAGACTGATGACTAGCTCAAAATTGACCAGTTCCATTGATGATGGGACAGTGGTAAAACTGTTCTTTCTATCTAGTTTCATTTTTTTGGTGAGACATAGTAGTGAATTATTCTTCCACTGGTAACCTGTGTTTTACTTAATTGTAGATAAGCCAATATGACATTTCCTTTGATTCTTGTGGATATTTTTAAAATTCCTCAGTCATCATCCTGTCTGCAATTTGGAGGGTTTAAATCAGTTTTACTGGCTGCAATATTTCCTTATAAATTTAGATTATAACTTTCTTTCCAACACATTTAAAAAGATTAAAGTAAAATTGCCTCCCTCCTGTAATTTTTTTTTTCCTGGATTCCTGGCGTTTTTTCTAAACTTAAAATAACTCAGCATGCTGAACTTTTCCATATTGTCTCCATCAATGTTTTCATTGTTATTTCCTTTTCCCCCTTTGCTTCAGGGAACACATCTTTCATGTCACTCGTGAGCAAGGGAGTAGCCGATTTATACAAAGACCAAACCGCTTACCAAAATGATCGTCTTTTATAATTTCCACAAAAATTGAACTCCTTTTCTGCCTGCCTGTCAACCTTTTGCTGTTGCCTCCTTCAGTGTTTTATAGAAGAGCTATGCTGTTATTATCCCACTACTGAGTGATTCATCTCATCTGATAAATAACTTCTGGTTGTGTACTGCTCTGCTTGCTTATTTCTCAAGGAACGTGCAAAGATGCAGATTATCAATTTCACTTTTTCCAGGGGCTGAATAGCATAATTCTGCAACAGCATTTGATTTATGGCAAGTGGTAAGGAGGTAGGGAACAGAAAAGTGAGGAGGGGATATTCCTAGCTAAAAAAACCCAACAAACCTACTCCTGCGTGAGTAGGTAGAGGAAGAAAACTTACATAATGGGAGAACAGAATTTCTCTGTGAATCAGAATAGTTCATGTATTTTACTGAGTCTTCATGAACTGGTGTCACGATGAGCAGACTTCTGTCCAAGCTCTGTTGTCCTTGTAACAGAGGCAACTGAATTACACAAGACCAAAATGGCATCAGTGAGTGCAGCAAACGCAGTAAGCTGTGCAAGAGGACAGCCTTGGGCGTGTTCAGAATTCACCTGCTGCTCCAGACTCTGTGAAACAGTCTCCCACTTGAAAGCTTTGTCATTACTACAGCTGAAATGGAAAATTACAGTGTTTGGTCTGAAAATAGCACTTTGCTCAAAGAAGTGGTGTTCTGATGTTCAGAAAAAAAGCCAGAAACATGATAGAGCATATGGGTGCACATCAAGTATGACAGGAGAAAATACCTCAAAGATGCAAACTCATGAACTGAAATAATAGCATGTTATATTCCCCTTAGCTGACATCTCAAATATCTTTGTAATGGTGAACACTAGATGTTATTCAGGCCCTGGTCACTGCAGAAATTGGATGCAGCCATCAAAAAAGTGGAGAAGAATCACAGAATGATTAAAGTTGGAAAAGACCTCTAAGATTGACTCTAACTCAGCACTGGCAGGTCCACCACTAAACTATCTCCCCAACTGCCACTTACACTCATCTTTTAAGTCCTTCCAGGGATGATGACTCCACCACTTCTCTGGGCAGCCTCTTCCAATGCTTAGCAACCCTTTAGGTGAAGAATATTTTCCTAATATCTAAAATAAACCTCCCTTGGCTACAGCTTAAGGCTGTTTCCTCTTGTTCTATTGCTTGTTCTGTGGGAGAAGAGTCCAATCCTGCTGGGAAGGAAGTTGTTTTTTAATCCTCCCTCCAGAAAGTTTCAAACCTGGAAAGGCTGGTGCTTTTACTTTACTTTGTGCCTCTTCTCTGTGTGAATCCTTTTATGTATCTATGGACAGTATCATTTCAACAAAGAGAATATACCCAGGTCTTACCTGCTTCTATTTTAAATATGTTGAGGGTTTTTTTTCAATATTTCTTTTGGTCTCAATGGGGACTGAAATTGATATCAAGGAGGTAATCTAAAGTGTCAAAAACATTAATACCCACTGTTATTATGTGATAGCATAATTCTGATTGCATGAATAAAGTATCTTAAATTATTATTTGCAAGATGTTTATTTAAAAATACTAATGTGAGCACAATAGTTCATTTTTGTTTACCAGAACTATTGTATTTATTTCCAAACTTTCAACCAAATATCTATAATGTGAGTAATCTCTTATGTATTAATCTATTAAATATTGTCCAGATTAACATTTTGTCTATATTGGTATTGCATTTCTACAAGGGTTTTTTTTTCCTGTAATTTGATAGCTGAAACTATTGGTTCCTATTTTACACTGGTGTTTACTTGCTTGAGTACTTGTAACCTGATCTGTTTGTCTGAATTTTGGCTGTTCTGGGGCATGTGCTGCCTGCTTGACTCCGCTCTGCTTTTGTCTCCCTGGTTTTCACTTCTGTAATGATTCCCTGCAGTCCATGAACATTAAGGTTCATGTGAGGTCAACCATACCTTGCAGATAGTGACAATAGTGCAAATAATGACAAATATGGGGGGGTTACATGGTGTTTTCCTGTATTTAATTTAGAGGCTGGTGATTTGTGAGTATGCTGCACCGAATTTGGTTATCTTTAGGTTCAGATTTGAATCCCTAAATATCTTCCTGTTCCCAACCCTGGTTTTTTCTTTTTTTTTTTTTTTCTTTTTAAAAAAATCCTTGAAGTTGAGCATGTTTGGGGATCTTCTCTCTCTGAGTTTCTCTTTTTTCATGTTTTGTATGTATTTTATTTCTTTACTTTTAGTGGTGTTGTGTTGACAAAGCTGTTTCTATTTAACTACCACCTGAACTTGGGTAGCATGAAAGGAAACTGGTCCAGCTAAGGAATAATTTTAGTCCCTAGTGACAGGGGGACCACATGGAGGGAACAAAAAATATTTTCTTACGGGTTCCAAAAAGAAGAGATGGCTCTAGGCTAAAATACCTTTTGCAAACTAGGAAGTGATGTATACATCTGAGTGATTTGAAAGCTCAAAAGAGTTTCTCTCTCCACCAGCTGATGCTAAAAAGTAATTCAGTATTACTAGTAACAGTGCTAGAAGGTAGCAAGGCAGGCAATATCAACAGCAACAACAAAACTCGCTCTTTTTTTCAGCTTTTTAATAAGCCTATTCTAAATTGTAAGATTATAGGCTTCTGCTTATACTCTGAACAGCTGTTATTGGCTGGTGGAATATAAGGACCTCTTGGCCTCCCCCAGAGATCCCTTTGGCCATGCAAAGATGAATGCTGGGGGTTGTGGTGCTGGGTACTGCTGGGCTGTTGTGGCTGCTATTAAAGAAACAAAGATGAAATCCTTTTGTTTCTGCCTTGGATTGAGAGAAATTACTAAAATACCTGAAATCCCAGGAAATTGTGATATAACAGTTTACTCAGAGATTTCAGGAGCATTTGTGGAAGCATTCCCTTAAATATGGAATAATGAAATTTGATGAGATAACCTTACATGTCTTCTTTTACTTCAGTTGTCTTTGTTATTAAGTTAGCAGAAAGAGGCCTTTGTTTCGGGATACTTTCGCTAGATATACTAAAATCTTTTGTTTGATTGATTTGTTCTATTGGGAAAAAAAAAATCACATCTATATGTGATGGATACCCTGATATTATGCACTCTGTCATTTTACAGAGTAGGATGTGCACTTAAGCTGTTTCACAGGAAAATCTTCTGAGACCGTTGAGGAAGCAGGCCAGAAACATAATTATGCCAAAACTGCTGGCTTTTAAAAAAGAGTTTCCAGTGATAATAGGATTTAAACTAAATGCAGTTTAATTTCAATTCCATTGCTGCAATTTGCAGGAAAGAAATTTTACCTTGAGTTTACATTTTTCTGGGTTTGAATTTGTTAACCCCTTGTGGTAATCGTAGTTGTGACACTTTGTTTAGCTCTTATTTTCAGCGATAAAATGATAAAATTGTGGTTTGAAAGAGATTATTCTGGTGTTGCATTGCATTTAGATGTTCTCATAGCTCATTTATGCTGTTGAATACAAGTAAGATAGCATGTTTTGGTGCAGTAGGGAGCTGGCCCCACAATTTGTTCCTAGTCCTGTTTTTACAGCACTTGTCTGGGAGTAGCTGAGAGATGAAAAGGTGTTTTCAATTGGGCATCCCTGAACCCAAGGAGGTTTGGGTTGTTTGATTTACTTTATAATCATCCACTGTCTTCAAAGTTTAGATAGTAATTTTTTTTGTACAATCCCATTTTGAATGCCATTTTATTTCATTAGCTGGCAGTTCATCTACTCACACCTCGGCTTGGGAAGTCCAGAGTTTCTTGAGTCAGTTTAATGGAGCAAATATTTCATGATCACCTATGGATGCATTTCACCTTTTGCTGTACTGCTTTCAGAATGCCTGTCCTGTAATCAAAAAGCCTTTAACAGCAGGATCTTAATCAAATCATCTGGTCTTCTGCACCATTTGTGGTGCACTTACAGGTGCAGAAGACAGAGAATTAAATTATTTCCTGACAGAGCGATGTGTGGAGCCCTGTAATCTTCACTGGCTAAAGCTGGTCCGTGTGCTTCAGAGCGATACTTAATGAGACAGTTCAAAAGGGCAGCAGGTGTGTTCTGGAGAGCAGCAAGAAATCAGTCAAGCTCTTTGCTGTTGTATTTGAAGATGTTCATGTTGAGTCATTTTACACAGTTCAGTGAACTGAGTGACCTCATGATGTGCTTTCCTTCATGTTTTCACTTATCACAAGAAATCTTTGCACTTGTTGTTCATCCTTTCCTGTAAACCAAACCAGACAAGTCTTCTAAATGTACTTGTGTTGTGGCTCCCCAGGCAAGCCAAGGTGAGGTAGACTCTGGTGACATTTTGGACTAATTTGGTGCTGAGAATTATTTGAATGCAGTATTTGGGGGTGTGGGGGGAATCTCATACCACTTTGAAAATATGATGGTTTTGAAGATTCAAATGTATAGGAGTAATTTTACAGGAAAGAATATAATCGATGTATACTTTTAGAGGCGTAATCAACTGTATTAAATGCAGATGTTTCATTAGCAAAAGTGTTTAAATAATCTTTTTTCTCCTGTAGGTAAAAATCATATGTATGATAAGCCTTTACATTTTTAAAAATAATTTAAATAACTTAGTTAATTTTTCTGTAAACAAAAATTCGTTTAAAAATTTTTTTTAAGTTATTAGTGGAGTAAGACATTTTTCAGATGTAGGTTTTTCTCATGGCATAATTATTTTGGGCTGCATTGAAATTTGGAACATGCATACTAGAAAAGAGTTGAACTCACGCCATGTTGTACTGTGTGCTCTGTGTAGACCTGGTACTTTTACTCAATCTTAGCTGTGTTTCTGCAGCAAAATCAAGTGTGAAACAGGTAAAAAAATCCACAATTAGCAGCAGTTCAAAATTTTGTTTAAACATCTTATTTGTGTTATGGTCTCTTTAACACTATATTTAGCCATTAGTTAATGCATTTTGTATGTGAAAAAAGCAGTGATACTGTGCTTGATGGCTCTATGGTGTAGACTGGAAAAGATAGGAGTGAGAGAAAGTGTTGCAAGAAAGATCAGACTTCTCAGGTTTAGATGCTGGAAGGTTTCTCATTTGAACTTGTTACTTTATCACTCAGGGGTGCTTGCTGAGTCTCTCCTTACTGAGTAGAGAGAGTCTAGATGAAGGAGAGCTTAAGGTAAATCCATAGCTCCTTAGTTGACATGAGATAAGGTGCGTTCCCTGTAATGTAGTATTTTTCATTATTTGCGTAAAATAATGAAGAACTTGAAATTTTTGAGTAGCTTCCTGAAATGTGTCCAGAAATTTGAAACAACTGAGTGTGGAGATACTGCAGTAATGTCAAGATCTTATTAAATTCAGCTGTCTGATGAACTGGGTGACCAGTTACAAATGCAGCTTATCTCCCTATTGTGACTTTCTCAGGTTCCTGGTAATTCTCAGGGTACTCCACCATAGTCTTGGACATGGGTGCTTTCTGCAGTTATTTCAGTGGATAGCACAGCTATTTTCTGGAATCAGATTCTCATTAATTTTTGTAGTAATGATTGAAAATGAAAATAATATTTGCAGATGAATTGGTTTAGGTCTTGATAACCAGCTCTTAGTTAATTATGTCCTTTTCAAGAGTTTTTTAACTCTCTTTATCCAGGTGACCTCTTTCTTTGAGGTGTTTTGTGTACAGTTGTGATACTGTTTGAATGTGTCCTCATTTATATTTTTCAAAAGTTATAAAAAATAAAAATCACAGTATTACCAAGTGCCACAGTACTTCTGAAGTTCTCCAGGAGCAGACTCAGGAGATTTGGTAAACCAGGTACACATTATCTGTCCCTTCCCTTTTCTCTCCTCTCCACCTTTTCCTACTGGTCTGATACCACTGTGTGGATGCAGTTTGCCATTGGGAATTTTATCCACCATGATGGATGCCATGCAAAATGTAATTTGAAGGTCTGGGACAGCCTTTGTGGCAGCCCTTCTTCCCCTGCTCCCAGCCGGTGAAGCTGTGTGCAGCCATCCATCCTACCTTCCCAGAGAACAGCAAAGGGTGAGAGAGGTGGGGGTGCAGAGCAGAATATGGCAGGGATGTAATATAAAGGAAATTTTGATGTTTTTAGTTTTCAAATGTTGTGTTCTGTTTTGGGATCAGCAAAAAAGTAATGCCTCTAGGCATGAATAAACATTCATACCTACTTCTAAATATCTGAGAGAATATTTAACAATGACCAAAGGGCATAATCTTTTATTAACCTTGTTGCACTTCGCTTATGTTGTTTTGATCGTATTTTTTTCTCTGTTGTGATGGGAGTAACAATAGCAGAAAGAATAAAAATTAATCTGCCTTATTAGTAGCATTCTCTGCTAGTGCCAAGACTTTTTCCTGAACCTGTAGGTGTTGTGTGCGGAAGTGGGTGACAGATCTTCTAACATTTAAGTGATTGATAGTAAAACAAACAAGACAAAATTACAACTGCTGGGAGAAAGAGGAGTATAATATAATCTATACCGTTTATCCTAATCAAGGTGTAATAGTTCTGTAATGGAGGAAGAGTGGATGTTTGCTGATGTGTGGGCCTTTGCTGTGTAATCTTTTAAAATTAAGTACTTCAGTAAAACACCATTATTTTCCCACTGATTTCTGTATCAATTTTGAGCTTCTGTTTCTTAGGTCTAAGAATATTATAGCTTAATAAAGAGATAGGGAAGGCCCTGTGAATCGAGCTAGAATGGTTTATAATAGTGCTTCTCATAGCTTCTGCTTAGCATCTCTTCTTTCCACTCAGTCTCCATGTAGGAGGTGGTTAAAAGGACCACCAGAGGGGCTCTTCAAAGCAAAACTAGTTGCTCTCTGAAGCAGAGCTGTCACCAGCAGCCTGAGCCCCTTCCCTGGCTTACTGCAGTGATGGGGATGCAGAGTGAGAAGGAACCTCCAGCACTGGGATGGAGTAGACATCTGTGGCGAGAACTCAAGTCCTTCCTTTAACGTGCCACAAGAGTATCTGTACTTTCTCAGGAAAATTCACTGGAAACTAATTCCATCGCAGCATGAGCTCCTCCGTTCAACAGATAACACACTCTGTGCTTTCGCCCCCTCCAGTCAGTTCTGATTCTCTTTCCAACATGCTCACATAAGTACTACTTACTGAGAGCCCTGTTCCCCTGAGGAGCTGACTGTGTCTTATGCTGACAGCCAGTGTCAGCTGTACAATGTGGAGGCTCCTGTCTGTGGAAATGTGAGAGGCATTTTAGCTTATCAGTTTAGCTGTTCCCCCTCCTCATGTTCTCAAGGGGACTCCTACTTGCAAAGCAATACGTGTAGTTCACAATGTTAATGAAAACTCTGACAAAATTGTGGAGAGATACAGGAATACTCATGTTAAATGACATCATATACAAGGTGCCAGGATTTATGCACAAACATAAATAATGATCATAATTTTAAAATATTTTTCCTCACTTAGTAAACACCAAAATGCTGCTGTATATGTATATACAGAAATAGCATTTGTTTTAGGTGTCTGTTGGTTGTACAGCATTTTTAAGAAAAGAAATGCACAGTTCCTGAGCACATTCCTTAATGTGCATTTCTCCTGGCTCCATTGGTTTCCTCAGCCTCTTCTTTGCCCTGCCCACCATCTCAACCGGCAGAACAGAGGGGGCAGCTATGGGCATGGGCATGCGGGGCGGGAAGCTCTTGAGCACAAAAGATGACTGTTGTAGCCAAATTACAATAAATCTGAGCATGCCAAAATTTTTAGTAATTTTAAAATTTGTCGATCTAACTGACTTCAATTATCAAATTCACCACTTAACATAATAGTTAAATGGTTGCAGTAGTGGGGAAACCCTGCTTTTTATGTCCCAATTATCAAAATAGATAGTTTATTTCTACCTCTTTAACCCTGTCCCTTTACTAGCTGTTAATGCTTATCTGAAATTCATCACATTCTGCTACTTTTCAGAAATTTCACCAGTATGACTCATTACTGGATACAGTGGCTTTCATGATGCTGCCTTGCAAAGTGCTGTGCTTATAATATTTTAATACATGTACTTCACAGCAACAAAATTATTTCAACACCTGTAAGCTTTTAAAGACAAATAACTTGCAGTTCCTTTTTGGATACTAAGGTAATGTTAAACCTTCTAATTCTTCAGTGATTGTGAGCTCTGGAAGAAGAAGAGACATATAAGCAGAAATCCTCATGGTGGAGATGAAATCTTGGATGATATTTGTAACGTGAGCTAAGCAGTTATGTTCAGAAGCCTAATACAAGACATCTGTACAGACTACTAAGAAAATTTATTGGGTTTTTAGTATTTACTACATTTGTAAAGCTCTTGTAGGATAAGTAACCAGATTTAAATTTCAGCTTACATACGGATTTAATACTTAGAGATGTTAGTTAGTTTTCATTTGCGGTGTGGTATTTCTAGTATATCACTAATTCTGCCTTTCCAATATAATTTGAACACTTCACAACTAATTCACATTTATTTGTCAAAATTATAATGAAGTAAAGTTCAAATCATGCCGGTTGAATTGACTGTGTTGTAAGTATCAGGCTATGATTTGATCTGGGTGTGGCTTAAGCTGTCTGACCCTGCCCCTATTAGTCCTTGAGAACAGAAAATAGTTGCTTTCTGGTGGGTCACGTCTATGACTTGTTTTTCTGTGCATCTCTGTGCCAGCAGAAGACACATGGAATAATCAGCAAAAAAAAGTTGCTGGAGGAGGAGTGATGACTGCATAGGCTGATGTTGCCTGAAAGAGCTTTGTGCAGTTTCAACTTGAGCTGTGTGCATGGCCCAGCAATGGGCAAACCTGCACAGCAAGATGTGTAGCCATCATGAGGAACGTGTCAGGTTGTAGGAGGATCGTAGTGACCCAATCTTAGATTTTAAAATATGTATTTGAAGTGTAGATTTTTAAATTGAACTCAGTACACTCCAGTGGTATAATACAAAACTTTTGCTTGTGTTGGTGATGAAACTGCAGTTTCATTTGGCAACTGCTTTTTGTGCTTCAGTCTCTCAAGCCTTGTGCATGCTTGAAAGCAGTGGGCTCTCCTTGGAAGCTTCCAGAATGGATATTCTGTGGCTCTGTCACTGTATGTTGTAGCTCTGTTTGCTGTGGCTAATAGAATATGAAAATTGGGGGAAGAAACTTGACAAGTGTTGAGGAAACAAACGAAGAATTCTGAAATGCTTAGTTATAGGTACGTGTGTGTGTGTATATATCTACACGGAATTTGTGAACTAGAAAGTTGAGGGTTTAATTTTTTTTTATTCTTTGCTGTTCTTCTGGGACTGGCAGGTGCTCCCAGTCTTGGCTCAGTTACTGTCTGCATTTGCCAATTGTAACCTTTTAATCATGATCCAACAAGAGTGCTTTAACAAGAACCTATATAATCTCTTGTTTAATAACACATACTAGTGTTTCTTTTGATCTTATCAGCCCAGAGATTGCTTCAGACTTGCTGGCAGAAAAAAATCAGGAGCCTCTAACAGCTGAGTGTTGTAGGTGTAGCTGAACTGGCCCTGTGCCCAATAAGTACCTGACAAATTGTTTTCTGCATTTTCATAAAGCCTATAAATTTTACAGCAGCAGCAATGTTGCTTCAAAAGTTGCTTCAAAAGTTACTTAATTTCAACTAGAAAAATAATCATGTGGATGACCACAGGTATGACAAGAGTTTTTGCCATTGCTTTTGATAGCTCATGAAGTTCTCCCCAGATATGCTGCATTTCAATTAGAGAAGGAGAGAAGGTGTTATAAAGGTTTTGATTTGACAGGCTTGACTATAGAAAGAAGATAAAACATTGCATCCCTTGAAATGACCAGAGAGATGTGGCTCCATTTCAGGATTTCCATTGGCATGTCTTTTGGGATTATTGGAAATTCGAGCTTGGTGAAGGACAACCACCATTTTCTCTTAACTCCTTATGCTTTCATACAAAACCAAATAACCCATTTTCAGTGTAAAATATCTTTATTTTAAAAACTTCATTAATGACATTTCTTTGTCATTAATGAAGTTAATGACAAAGAAATGGAAACTGTGTGACTTCTTTAATAAGCAGTGGCAGTGCTGAGAATTGGAATAGCTCATTTTTGCTGCTTGCAGCAATACTTAGGAATTGAGGAGTGTTCCTAATAGAAAAATAAGGGATGTTATAAAGATATTTAAATGGAAATTAAAAAATAAGTAAATCACAATTTTTGATTAGTGTGTAAAAGAGAAGAGATATTATATGACTTCACAGGAACCAGACAGTGCCAACCCAGCAGGTACAGACAGTAATGTTTGATGATGGTTGCATGTGTTCGGTTACAGCTGTTGGATCTTGGACTCAGAGTCTTGGCTATTCCAGATCTGTACGTGCTTGAGGAAACTCAGAGTGCTTTGCATTCCCCCTTGGCTCCTTCTCTCTCCCTGGGGGATTGAAAAACAAGGAGCTTGTGGTTAAATGTAGAGATGGTTGAAAACACCCTAGCCTTGTCTAAAGCACTGCTTGGTGCTCTAAGGTGCCATCTGTGGGACAGCACTGGCCTTGGAGAAAGGAGCAAGGGACCCAGAGACACAAAAAGCTGGATGGTTGCAGTAGGGTTGGAGCTGCTGCAGGATTTGGGAGTATGTTTTCCCTTCAGTCTTCACTGTATTTTCACTACACCTTTAGTAAGTCATTTGACAGACCTGAAGTATATAGTTTTATTTGACATTTATTCAATAGTGAAATTTAAATAAAAGTAACAAATTCAGAAGCTTTTGCTGAAGTGTACATATGCATATTTTATTATTTGTAATGCATTTGTTTTAAAGACTTGCATCAGTAATCCTATTGTTATGAATGCTGATGTGACAAGACAGCATAAAATCATTTAGTTGAATACTGATCGATACTGGCTGGTGAATCTCACCACACTGCATCAAGTGTACACAAACCAGTCTAATCACATTGCATTAATTAATCTTGGTAAGCAGAGAAAAAGTTGCCGTTTTACTAGTCTGAGTTTGACAAGACTTCAGGTTCTAGCTGTCATTTGCAATTTTCTTCTACCAAATTAAGGAATAGTTTTTAACTCCTGCAGGCTGGTACTCCAGCTACCTTCCTGTCTTCTCTTGAATAAGCCTCAGGCATTAACATACTGGCAACAACTTTAGTTTTATAGCAATAATGTAACATGGGCATTGAGTTGCTTTTTGTATCTGCCTCTCCTGGGGTTTTTTAGCTAACTGGTGGGAGTAGAGTTGTGCTCTGGAGAATCTACCGTACTTGCCCAAAAAGAACATCAGTCTAAGAAGTGGTGGAAGAGTGATGAGGGATGCGAGTGATTATTACTTACTTAGGACAGTAAATAGATAAGTGGTTTGGAGAGCAGGAGAACTAGTTCAGTGCTCAGGAAAAGAAAACCCCTTGCCAAACCCATGGCTGATGTCATCTAGTGTTAAGCGGCTGTATCAGCCTTCCTTTGCACTGTGTAAGTGCCATTCATGGCAGCAATCTCAGAGGTATAGCTGATGCTCTTGGCACCTCCTGGGTTTTGGGCTGAAGTTCTCCCTTTTAGTCCCATGTAGGTGACAATGTAGCTGTCACGTTAAGAACTGCTGTCTCAGCTAATGGTGACTAATTCCATCAGGTAATTGTTTACTGTGGTAATTTCTTGCCTGCGGCATTAAATAATGGTGAAAAATAACTATTTATATTAGTAAGAGTGGTCATCAGATCAGATTTTAAGAGGCTGAATGTAAAGTGATGTGGCTCCTGCTTTCATGTAAGTTCTCTTTATACAGCTTTTGGTGTCTTTGTTGTCTTTTATATGACTTCTGGTATCTTTATCTAATTACTCAGAAAGGCTGTGATTTCCATCCCTTTTAACGACTAGAAAATGACAGAAAATTGCATGCTTTTTAAACTAGCTTTTTTGTTATTGGAAAAGATTAACAAATATATTTCATAAAGACAGTTCATTGATTAGGATGTTACATACTGTGCAGGTGGAAAAGAGATATTCCATACATATGTATTTCCTGTGCCATGGAGTACAAGAGCATTACATTAATCTGCATGACTAGTTCCATTATTTTAATTTGTTTTGTTTTGGGTTTGTTAGAAGGGAGTTTGCTTAAGAGATAATCTTAGTGATAAGAACCATAGAAAGCATTTTAATAAGACCAATAACACATCTTGAAATAAAATTTAGGAACCACAAGCAAGTGTAGCTTTGGGGAGTTACTGTTAGTGATGATCTTTTTTTTTTTTTTTTAATTAGACCAATTAATATGTATGGAAAAACCAGAGTGGCTTTTGGGTACAACAAATCATTCTTCATGTCTGAAGTAGGGGTAAATTAGAAAAATGGACTGTGTAGTCAAAAGTCCCATGGAGTATCTAACATGATCCCTGGTAATAATAGCTGATATAATAAAAGGTAATGCAACTACCATGCTGCTATTCAACTGTGTGTGAATGTAAAGGTGAGAGGGGGCTTATAACCTCTAGCAGCAGAGACAGCAGTAATCTCTTCTGTGGATGAAAGTCTTATTTTAAGGAATAAAAAAATATGCAAAATAGTTGGGGTTTTCTGCATCATATATTTTAAGAGTAAAGATTTTTAACCAGCTGTACAAAGCTCCTAGTTATATATATATCCCAGTTATATAGCTTGTAACTTTGGAAGAAATTGGCTGAAGTACTAATTACTGAAGGGGCTTATTTAAACTGGGTTTTTAATTTTCCATGGTTTTTACCACTAAACCTTCCCTCAGACAGACTTTAGCTGGCAGTTCAGTTTTCTGTAGCATGCAGCCTTCAGGATCTAGGAGTAGTTGCTTTGTTTTTATCAAGTGTAGCTGTACCTCTCGCATTCATTGCAAAGTGGTTGATCAGGAAGGTGATGGTTTTCAGGCTTTATGAATATATTGGAAGTCAAGTGTCATGTGCCAGTGGTTGAAGCTGCCTTAGGTCTTCTGTGAGCTGCTAGTAGCACTATGCAGTGTTGGAAGTGTAGCTCCAACACTCTGGGTGCTTCTACCAGCTAATATCACGGATCTGCCCATTTACCTCCTTCTGTCTTCATTAAATATATTATGTGTACTTCCAGTGCTTTTCCTTTTAATTACAAGGTCTGTGTTACTTTATCACAGGCTTCAGTCCTCCTCTTTATTCTGGACGTATGGAAGAACCAGCAGCCTCCAATCAGAGACCTTTTGTACCCCAGGAAATCTGACTATAATGGAAATGCTTAAAGAAAATGCACATAACCTCAGGATTGGGTAATGTGCGGGAAAAGCCTGAATACACAAGACTCAAGTAGTTTTGATAGTTTTAACATTGTTATTTTCCCTTTCTTTGGGCCAAGATTTTTATCTGGCTGTGAGGGCAAGTCATTTGTGAGCTGCTGCTGCTGCTGCTGTTACTGGGTCAACTGCTGTCACCAGTGTAGGCTGAGGGCATTGGAAAGCAGCTTTGCAAAAAAGAATTGGGGGTCCTGGTGGACACCAAGCTAATCATGAGCCAGCAAAGGGCCCTTCCAGCACAGGAGACCACTGCCAGCAGGCTGAACAAGGTGATCTTTCCCTTCTACTCAGTGCTGCTGAGACACATCCATAGTGGTGTGTTCAGTGCTGGCTTTCCCAAGCTGAGAAAGCTGGGATGCTTTAACCTGGAGAAGAAAGCTCTGAGGGCATCTTAATGATGCATATAAATACTTGTTAAATTATTATCAAACTTACTGGGGAAAAAAAAAGGTAAAAAAAGAATAAAAGAAAAAAGGGCAAGAAAAATACTATTTAGTGAACTGAATGTTTTTAGTATGCAAAGGCATACATATTTTTTCAAATTTTGTTTTGTTTTGTTGTCCCGCCCCCCCCCCCCCCTCCCCCATCCTCCAGAAAACTGGTTCTTTGCCATTTCTCACTTACTTCCCAACATTGTTGCTCGGGCTGTTAAGCCTTCTCCCTGTGTCTCCAGAAAAACCTCAAGAGACTTGATGGTTGTTGTTTGATTGATTAAATACATTTTGAACTTTAGAGGATTAGGGCAGATTTTTTTAAGTAGAATTTGTGTTTAAAAACAAGTCTGCTTTTGCTGCTGGTTTGAAATGAAATATACCATTACCCTCATTAAATACACCTTTGCCCTAATGATTTCATATAAAATGATTTCAGATGTTCATATTTTTGATGCAGATAAATAAAATATGATAGTTCTGATGAAGGAAAAGGAAAAAATGGGTAGTTTACAAAGCAGATGTTACAGTGTCTTGTGTGACCTAGTTTTAAGTCACCTGCCAGAGGATTTATAAAAGGGAAATGGTTTCATTTGTAAGGTTTTTTTTTGTTCTGAAAGTCATTGTAAAGATTTCCTGTGCAAATTTTTGTCACTCTTTCTGATCTGTTTTAACACACAGCAGCCTCCTGTTCTACAGGTTTATAACCTAATTTGCACCTCTGCCACCTCTTTCATTTCTTCTCACATGAGATGTCTGTATGGTCTCATGATCAAAACTTCTTCAACCCTTGAAAATAGGTGCAAATACTTTCTGAAAGACTTGCAATATTTCTGTAAGGATTTTGCCTCCTAAATGATAGTATGAATATGGGCCAGTATATCTAGAGCAAAACAATATTTTCTCACTTGTGAGCTGTACCTAACAAAAATGGAGTGGATTAAGGCAGGTTTCTCTGAGTTCCTCTGCGAGTGGTAAGGAGGAGGTAACAGCTCTAAGCCCCAGCAGAGAAGATGGCAGAAGGAAGGACATTCCCCTCTCAGTGCTGGAGAGCTGCTGAGTTTGCTCATTGACTCTTGTATGACATTGATAATATAGAGCGAGATAGGATTGTTCCATGTGAGTTTAGCACTAAGGTAACCTACTGTAAAGGATACTCTTGATTTGGAATAGAATTAACTGCTCTCAAACTGGCTGGAAAGCAGTTCAGCAGAAGGAGCTGATTATGCAGACATTTTAAACACCATGCCTTTTAAACTGAAACAATATGATATTTGAATAAATCACTAAAGCAAAGACTGCTAAAATATGATGTTTAAATTTCAGTTCTAATATTTTATTGTTGAAATTCTGTTGTTTTATACTTATTTTATTACTTGGTCTTCTATTACAGATGCTTTTAAGTGGTGCCATTTGCTGTGTCTGTTGTCCCACTACCTTGGCGTGTATTTCAATTTTTTAGCTTCTACAGGAATCGCTCAAAGTCCACTAGAAACTAGGCAATCCTTTTGGGTGGACTCAGACAAGCTTTCATTCTGGGCCCTCAAGCACATAAATAAAGTGTAGTTTTATAGCAAAAGTTATAAAATCTTCATGATCCAGAACATGCAGTAGTAGTGTGTTATGTAATAACACTCTTTCTCCTTCTTGTAGGTCCTTTTGTTCTGCATCACAGCTGCTCTGTTCATGTTCTTCTTCAGGTATGTCACTGGTATATTTATTTATGTGGTAAAAATTGTTTAGAACAGTGTTTCTTAGAGTTTACTGTTTTTTGGTATTCATGTGTATATTGTATATTCTTCACTCAAGCGAAGTTGAGTGGAGTGCTTCTGTGGCATCACCCACTTCTGTGAACATAATTGGGCTAAAAGGGGAAATGCCAAGTCTTCAGGAGAATGTACTGATTACTTAAGGAATTTTATCTCCTAAGTATGACCCTGGAGATCTAACAGTGTAAAAACAACTGAAATCTGCCTTTCATGGCTCTTTTCAAGAGCTCATGGCAGGAAGATCACATTTTCTCTTCTGGTAAAAATAGAGAACAGGAAAATCAAATTTTGTGGTCTTAAATAATATCAAATATTTGATATTATTTATTTTTTAATAATATCAAGTATTTGATATTATTAAAAAAATGCATGCAGGTGTAACTACCTTCTTTCAATTTTCGAGTAAACTTGTTTCACATGTTTTCACAAGCTTTGAATTGTATTCCTGTTTTAAAACTCACAGTAGTGGGAGATGGATGAGACACTCGTTTTAATGACTTGTTTCTTTCTTAGTTTGCAATATATATGTATGTCATTTATCTTGTTTCCCTTTAAATACCAGACCTCTCAAATTTTCTTCATTATATCTCAAGTTGGAAAGTTGCTTTTTAAAGTAACCTTTGACTACAAATCTTTGACTTAGAATTTTCTGCGGCATGCAGCCATCTATGGTTCTTCAAGTATGATCCCCTGGTAATTGCAAAACTCTGGAAGCTGCAGCTTGTTTTTCATAATTCCATTACTTACGGATATTGGCCAACAACAGTCTGTGGATAGAAGAGGGCTGTTAATTTAGGGGATTCGAAGAAATGTTCCTCCTTTCATTTATAACCCATTAAGAACCTTGCATTGGCAGTCTTCTTGCTTTATTTTCTTCTATGTCCCAGAGTGAAACCATAACAGCCTCAGAGAATTTGTCTTGTAAGGTTCAGGTTAAACACCTGCCTGCATGAATGCTGATCGAATGAGCTCAGAGCACTAAAATTCTGGTCAATACTATAAATATTGTATGATCTTGGAGGAAGCTAGTTGTCTCCTATTTATGTCTTTGGTAGTGAACCAAAATTTTCTCTCTAGTTTTAGAGAGAACCTGCAATCACAGGTCTGCAGAGAGATCTGCAAAAATCACAGAATCCTCAAATAGTTTCGTCTGAAAGGGAGCTTCAAGGTCATCTAGTTCTAACCCCCCTGCCATGAGCAGGGACATCTTCCACCGGACCAGTGCTCAAAGGCCCGTCCAACCTGGCCTTGAACACTTCCAGAGACGGGGCTTGTCAGGGAAACCGTTCCAGTGACTCACCACCACAGGGTATGCCACAGTAAAGAATTTCTTCTTAATATCAAATTGAAGCCAACCCTCTTTCAGTTTGAGGCCAATACCTCGTCCTGTCACTACATGCACTTGTAAAAAGTCCCTCTCCAGCTTTCCTATAGCCTCTTTAGAGGTGAGAACTGACACAGAGCCCAGACGAATTTGGTGTATTTTTCCCTGACCTGACACAGAAACACTGGCAGTTGAATGGGCTCCAAACCACTTTCTCTTCTAAAATAGTGACTCCATGCCAAGGCTGATGGAATATCCTGTTGAGCAATCATCAACAACATCTAATTCCTTTTGTCTTTGTATTTTAACAGAGGAATTAAAATAGGTGATCAGATTTAGTTTAATTCTTGGGGAAAAACATATATTTGTAAACACCAATGAATGTGCTAAGACAAGGTAAATTTGTCAAAAATAATTAGCACAGACTGGTTTCTGAGGTGGGTTTTTTTTCCTTTCTTGGTGTAATCAATATTGTGAGTAGGACTTCTTCACAGTGTGCTACTTTTCTGAAGAAACCAGGTTTAGAGGGATCTGGGTGAAAATACCTCTGGGTATGCACAGTCTAGTCAACTGCTCAGGGAGAAAAGACAGCAGAGAGGTCACTTAATAAGGCCTCAGAGTTGTCCATTTTTCTGGACTGGCTGTGACTGTGAGTTGGTCGCTGTCTGAACCCATATGGGAATTAACCATTGATCCCCTTCAGTAAGATTTTGGACAGCCCTCGGAAAAATCCTGTGTGGAGTCCCAGGGAAGGCAGTCTTCCTGTCTCTGTTGCCATTTAAAGCAGAAAATAATTGGGAGAGTCATTAAATTACATTTCCTATTTAATGGTTCAAAATCACTTCAGCTTTTTTCTTAATCATAAGTGGATCAAACTGACAAAATCACATTCATACTTTCGGAATTAACACCTTATTCAAAGTCAGATCTGTTTGGCTTGTAGAATATATTCCCAGTGACTATAAAACACTGTTTACTCTTACCTGAAAACCAGAAGATTCTCTTTTGCATTGTTTTTAATCGGTTTCCGGAGTGGCTGTTTTATCCTCTCCACCCAACTAAAATGTCGGCCAAGGTACTGAGAGCAGTAGCAGTCGCCAATATCATATATCATCTCTTTCATTATTGAAGATAAAATTCTAGTATCTATATGGTGTAATTTGAAGCTTAAAACATTTCTGAAAAGAGACTTAATATAAGTCTACCTCTACACTATGAAAGTCTGAGTGATGCTTGGGAGTCAAATGTTGCAAGGAGTAAAAGCAAAGTAGTAATTATCTGAGTTCATATAAACTGCCTTATCTGGGGTTATCAGGTTCTCTGATCTTAAAAATGATTACTGTTACCAATAGGTAGCCCTGGTTGGCACTGCATTCCTAACAGCTCCAGATTCAACTAAATTTGGCTACTATTTCTGCTCTGGGTAGTTTTGAGCTGAATAATTTTCCTTGCGCAGCTTATACCATGATGCGCGGCAGCTGCATCGGCACTGAGCCAGTGGTTCTGATTGGGACAGCGTGGAAAGAAAGCAGAGATGCTCCACAGCATTCACATGGACTTTCATGGTCATTCTTAAGTAACTGCATACCAACATGGCTTAAGGTGATCTTTGCTGAATCTAGGAGATAAAAAGTTGTTTGTGTTGGAAGGTTCAAAACTGTTTTCTTCATGGAAGAATTGAGACATGTTCTATACATCACGCAGCTTCCAGGGTATCTTCTAGGTTGCTGTGTTAATAGCAGCCTGTAAAGTTGAGTTTGCTTAGTGTTGCTTCTGGAAGGCCAGTGCTCTGGTTGATAGTTATCCATTAAAAGAGGAAAAAAACCAATATGGGACATAATTGCAACATGATTTTACCTCTTCCTTGGGGTGGGTGTCTTCCTACCCATCCTACTCTTACAGGAAATACTGATGTAACAGATGTATGAATCTTGGTCTATGGAAGTATATATATTGTTCTTCTTGATTTATTTGAGTATTTCCTTTTCTAGTATCATGATTTTCTTCAGAATCTCATTATAATGTCCATCTTATATTATTTTCTAACCAATTCTGTAACAAGGTAATAATTGTAAAAATTCTGTAATCATCCTGTAATGATGAGGCAGGTTTCATACTAGTTGAAAACTTCACTGAGCAGCCCTGATATTTATCACTAGAGTTTTCCCCAAATTCTGTTGGACTGTTCAAATGCTATTGCATCTGCTACAGGACAAGAAAAAAAAGGTGCTAAACTTCAGGTGTTAAGGAGTGAGGTTACAGAACTGAAATGGTAGAAGGAAAAAACAGGAATAATTACTCTGGAATAGATAAAGTGGGAGGAGAGTCAGAGTGAAAGGTAAATTCTGAAGAGAAATACAGAAAGGAAGACAGTAGGAAGAAGGAAGGAGAGAGTGACTGAAGAAGAAGGAAAAAAGGTCATGTCAGGAGACAGGACAAAAAATAGAAGAATATACTAGGAAAAAAGCAGCTGAAATGCAGATGATAGGTTTACAAGCAACAGAGTTATATTTACAGACAGAGGAAGCATATTTTAGTGCAGTATTTTTTTGTTTCTTCTCTTCCATCCTCATCTTGTGGTACTTTTCTCCTATCTTGGACCTCTGTTTTTTCTCAAAATGCTTCTGCTCCACTCCACTGGAAGTGATGAAATTAAGATGCATTATTCATTTGTGGATAGCTGTAGTATACACAGTATGGTGAAATCTGACATATGTATATTTAATTCACACATATAGGCAACCACAGTTGAAACAGGATTGTTCCCCTTCCACCCATTTTTGCCTAAGAATCTTAGATGCAGAAGTGTGTCTGGGGAGAGGAATGTTCTTGTATCTGTAGGATATTATCTGAAAGAATTAATTTTTAGGTGATATTGAACTCCACTGGCTCTGAGTATTCACCGCTTACTCAAAAACCCCAGTAGTTTGTGGTGTGATCTGACGTCATTGTGTCAGCTGATGTGTTGTGAGTAGGACTTCTTCACAGTGTGCTACTTTCCTAAAGAAGCCAAGTATTGAGGTGTCTGGGTAAAAACACCTCTGGATATGCACAGAGTCTGGCCAACTCCAGTTCCCTTCAGGGAGAAGAGACAGCAGAGAGGTCACTTGATCAGTCCCCAGAGACCATTCTTAAAGTGTCTTGTAATAAAAGTACGCTTTTCTTTAATGCTTCTAATTTTTTTTTTAAATTGAAGTTTGCAAATAATTAAGGTTGTGGGCAGAAAGGTTTTGATTATACCATGGTTTCATGCCATCTTATTTCAGTTTGAATAATTCCTGGTACTGTCCAGAATACTCTTCTAGAGTAATGGGATAGAATGAAATGGAGAAGCAGGAGGGATCCTACAGTGTGTAAAATAAATATTTGTAAAACATGGTGAAACTGTTGTTTTAGTAGCAGTTTCATTTTGAATATTACACATGGGATTTTTTTTGGAAGACTGGTGCAATGGCTGTGCATTTTCGTGCTTGAAGAAATCCACATAATACAAAACCTGCAATTTCCGTACAATAAATGAACACCTACATGTAAATCCTATCCATATAAACTTAGAAAATCCAATGATGTGTTGGCAGACTACACTACTGGTTGCTATAGCAGTTAATCCTTAGACCATATACTACCAGCTTATAATATGCACATGTTAATTCATCTGAACCTTAAAATGCTCTGAACCTTAGAAAGCAAAGCTCCACCTGTGAGCTGAAACCATCTATTAAGGGAAGCTGGATGTTTCTGATGATTGATTGGTCGTAAGTTGAGGATGAAGGCTGCCTTCTCTAGAGGTAAATGCTAAAGTGTTATTTTCTAAAACAGTAATTTCAGACAATCTGAAGTTACTGCTGTGATTTCACAAAGCAGGACATCATGTTTTGCATAACTCAGGATTTGCGTAGCTCACAGCAGAAAGCTCTTGATCTTTTAATGGCATTTATATATTATGTGCTGATTAAAAATGGTTAATGAAAAGAACATCTAAGAAATGCAGATGCAGTGTCATATACTGCTACTAAAGTAGAGTACTGAAACTTGTGTAAGTCACTGAAAACCTTTGAGAAAGGTCCTTTTGTTCACAGGGCCCTTTATGCTATCTCATTGAGGAAATTCTAGCCTCCCAAATTACAGCTATTTGCTCTTCTTTCTCTGTGAAACACATATCCTGTAATTTATTCAGTATTTTTGACACGATATTTCAAAGTGCCTTTATTTTCTTTTAAAAATGTGTGGTACCAGTGCCTTGTTAGTCTCTTGTTTCATCACCTAAACTGCTTGAAAGATATTTTTGCTTTATAATTCTACTTTCCTTCTGCAGTAGAATCAGCAAGCTTAACAGTCGGAGTTGCTATTATATGGATTTAATATCAAGTAATCTTCCCCTTTCTTATAAAGATTATTTTGGAGCCTTTTCCAGTTGCTGTAGAATTACAGGACTGCATTAAAAGTCCTCTGCTGTTGAATTATTAGGTAATAAATCAGAAGAAAAAAAACAGATGAGGATTTTTTTCCATGTTTATGTATGATTTTTACTGTCCTTATATAAACATCTCAAAGTTAGTGACTCAAAGCATTGTTTTGGTAACTGTCATGAAACTTGATTTCTGAGGTATTTTGGATGACCTGGTGAGTAGATGAAAACATTCAGCCTCCTAAGAAATGCTATAAATATCAGTTTGCTTTATTTAGTGTGAGCAAAAGTAGAACACGGATTGCAGGAGAGGGTTGGGGATGAGAAGATAACCTTCTGGGTTAACTCAGGCACTTCTGGCAGAGACCTGCTGCTGGACTTGCACAGACTGGGTTCAAATATAAATGTGGGTAAAAGGTGAGGTAATTCATGTTCTGTTTATGTACCAATAGAATAAAATGTGAAAAAGGATTTTTACTTTTTTTCTTTTCATGAAACATCTTTTTTGTTCTCTCGTAGTCTTTTAGGAGACTCACTGCATTTTAGTTCTTTTGTCTCTTTAAACTTGCTATGCCATATAGTACTTTTGGGTTTGGTTTGAAGGGAAGTTTTGTGGATTGCTGAGTTTTGCGGAGCTCTGGTCTGAGCTTTCTGCTCCATTCACAGGAGAGGGAGACTGATCCCCTCAAGCTAGTGCTGGACACACATCTGTAGTTCAGAAATGTTAAAGATGTATCTTCAGCATATTTTTATTAGTGCAAGAATTCGAGATTTTTAGATTTTCATACAGGTAAGAAGAATATCTGGACCTAGAGATTTTACAAAGAAAATGTATATTTAGGGTGGAAAATTGTAGTGTCCAGCAGGATTAAGAGAAGCATCTTTCGCTGGTTTGTGAGCCTCTCCTGACACTCTTGCACCTTCATTGTTTGGAGTGGCTGCTATACAATATCCATGAGCAAATCCCACTTTTGCTATTTCTGTGTTCTTATATTTACAACTGCAAATGATTATTTCTCACCTATTCATTTGGGTAGTACTGGAGGAAGAGGACAACAGTAGTATCCATAAAATGAGAAGAAATCAATTTTGATCCCCAAACTAGCATTAAGAGAACATTACAACAATTAGATCTTTAACATATCTCTAGGGCCTGTTTCCAAGACTAATCTTCATCTTTAGGCACCTATTTGACATATTTAAGTTAGGAAATAGGAGGGAAAAATGGGCACATCAAGAGGGCAGTTCCCATCTTGTGTAGGTTTAACTTCTGTTGCAGAGCTTCCTCTCTCTAACTGATGATACAGGGGATTGTGCACCAAACTTAACTTGCATAGTTCTAAGTGGAATACATCTAAGCTAACATTTTTCTCTAAAGTTACCTAGAGACCGTATTAAATTTATTCTGAGGGATGGTAAGTGTTTAAAATTAATGAAATGCTGAGATACTATGGTTTTAATTTTTTTTCTAACCTATTCTGCATACATGGCCCATATTATCTTTCCATTTCTTGGACCCATTTTTGGCTTTAATATGAAAAAAAAATTACCTTGTGTTCTGCTAATAAGAACAAAAAACCTAAAGAGACATGTATACTAAAGTATTTAAGTATTGATTTTTTAATGGGTTATTGCCAAAGTTTTTGGATGGAAATGACAGGAAAAAGACATCATAGAACAAACTGCTCTCCTGCTTGGAAAAAATATGTGAAACATTTGAAAATCTCCTTCTGAGTTCTAAATAAAATTATTGTAATTTTTACAGTAATATAAAGTTCAAAACTGCAGTAAACTGTGATCTCTTTAGATCCTTCTCAAGGGGAAAAGTTAAAGTATTTATACTTTTTATGTGTCCTGGAGATGCATCTTTGGAACTGGAAAGGTTCAAATTTGCCAATATTTATTTCTGTCTTTCAGAAAGTACATGCCAATTTGGTAACAGTATTTAAAATATTGCTTTAAATTAGAGATTTGTCATGTAATGTTAATTTTATGAAGTTTTTTTCTAGTACCTTTTCTTGAGAAAGAATGTGTTAACAAAATCTTAAGTTTGGTGATTAGAATGTAGCATTTAATATTCGTGTTTGCCTTCTGAATATATGTGTTTGTGATATTGAAATGTTACTAGAGCAGTCTTAGTCTTGAGATACCAGGAGTTATTGGACTAATTTCCTGAAAATACTCTGAGAGAAAACTTCTGACATTTTAATGATGATCGTTGGTCGCGTGACACCTGTTGCATTTACAGTTTCTCCCAAGGAGATACACACCACATCAGCCTTTAATCCTTGCACTCGTTACTTTATGGTCAGCTGTGGTATGGCTGTCACGCCAAGCCAAGCAGTGTCACCACATCCATGCGTACCCCCAGAAGAGGTGCAGAGTCCCTATACACCATAGGAAACCAAACCAAATCTGAGAGCGTGTACTGCAAGATTTAGGTGTTCAAAGGGATAAGCATAAATAAATTTACAGTATTTTAAACACTCCTTCTGGTAGTAAGATCAAAGCAACTGTTACCTGGTGCTGAGTCATGCAGGTGTCATCTCTGCCTCCCCTCGTCCGAGCCGGCAGCTCCGCAGACTCCTGAGCAGCAGGTGAGAGTGTAGGAAAGGTGAGATATTCACAGTGGCAGTGTCACTATCAGCAGAGACAGATGATTAGCATTGCTTTCCCAGAGTTGGGATCGATTGTGAGGAGTGGTGGTGGGAGCCAAGGAGAGGGAAGGGACTGGGAGGAGGCTCTGTATGGGGCTGTGTGTGGTGGGAAAGCAAATGCTCCTCTTGAATGCCTTTCAAAATATTTTTTTCTTTGGATCCTCTTGACGTTGACTGATGGGTTACACTGAGTTCCAAAACTGGCTGCTTCCTCTTCCCCTTATCTGATGCACTGCTTGACCAGAGAAGAAAAGAGAAACGGGAGGAGGAGAGGTGGGGCGGTATCCTCAGTGAAGGGGTAAGAGGCCAAGCAGGACAGGGTTTTAACCAGCCATGAATCAGCTGTAATTAAAGGAGTGGGGGAACAGGGGTGGTTGCATTATTAGGGCTATAGTGCAGCTTTTTGTCTTTGGGTTTACCAAAGCTCTTCAGATAAAGTACTCACTTAGAAGCATAGTGGATCATCAAAGTAACTAATATGCAAGTCATCAGGTCATTTTTTTCCTTTTTTTGTTTCTGCCTCTTGATCTGACAGGGAAACATTACATGCTTTTGCAGCATGCTGTCTACAACTCTGTTTTATATGCCTGAGCAGTACCTAAATGTTACCTGTATCAAATGATAGCCCAGAATGAAGGTGGTCATTGTCCTTTTGGCATTTTACAAAAAGACAGATACTGCCTCCAATCCCTTGAACCGCCTTTCTTGTTACAGGAAGCTTGCCAGCCCCAGTACATACTATTTTTCACTTTGTCTTTCAAATTGAAAAGCTCATAGTGTATTGAAATGAGTAGATGGGTATTTTATTGTCATATTATGCCATTGTCTTCAGACTAGCTCTCTTCTTGAAGGCATGAGCTGTGATAAGGTCAAGTCCAAATTGGAAGTATTAAATGTGTGGGCTGAACTTGGGTTAGTTTTCATTTTCCCTATGTTAAATCATGCTGCTCCTGATTCCTGCAGTCTGCAGAAAGGTTGCAGAGTAGGCTTTTTCAGCTGCCAGCAAGGGGGGAAAATTATGTTCTGTTTAGTTCCTGTCTTTCCTATCTTTATTTGTGGTTGTAGTTTTTGATACTGAGATATGCTGGTACATCTGTTTAATGCTAATACACATGTCAAAAGTCAGGAAGATGCTTTACAACATCTTTAAAGCATGTGACTTCTCTTTTGTTGGGCTTCACTGCTTTTAAAAAGAAACAAAACCCCTTTTACACTAAGTTCAGATGTCCTGCTTAATTGCTTCCTGCGGATTAAGTAGTACCAATGATTTTACAGCTATAGGGGAAGAAAGGAATAAAATTTGATAAAAGTATCATGGTTTCCATTGCCACATTGCAAGGTACATATGCCAGTTTGCATGCTAGGAAATAACTGAAATAGGGATTTTAGTACTGTGCATACACTATTAAAAGTGTAACTAAATAGCCTACAGAAACGTGTTTCTTTAGGACTTAAAATGTAACACCAGTTGTTACCAGTCCTTCATTGCATTTGCTATATCAGTAAGTTTACTCTTGTATAGAAAATACAAACTTTTGAATGTAATGTGAAGAGATTAAATTTAATTTACCATGTTTGGTCACTTTTAGCCATATGGTACCATAGGGTCCTGGAATGTATTTAAACTTTTTCTTTCCAACAGTAAATCTTATCCTCATTTTAACAGATTGCTTTACGTGTAGCTGGATCCAGTTGCACAGCCTCCTCAAGAGAGGAAATGCGTTGCCTGCAGACAAGCGGTACAAGAATTACTGCTGTACAATAGGGAGTATTTTTCCATATCACTTTTCAGTGGAGATTCTTTTTCAGATATGTAACAGTGACTCAATGAACCAGGAAAGTGTTTACCTGCAAGGTGATCTCGTGGTAACAGGAGAAGCTTTTGAGGGCTAAAATTTCAGGCGTCTCTGTCCAGAGCCATCCCCAATGGAAGAAAAAGAGGGTCTCCTCCCCTTCTTTAGGTTTTTGTCAGTCAGTCACAAAGGGCTTTTGAACTGCTAGCATATTGATGTGTCTGGGCTTTGGCTGTTTATCATCTTCCTGTCATCCTTAAACACAAAATAAAAGAAAGGAAGTAGCTTCTGATTCTCAGGCTTTGAGAATAAACTGCTTGTGGCTGCTGGGGACCTCGCCGTCCCAGCTGCCCTGGAATGCCTTCTGTGGGGATGCTTCACATCACCCCTGTAGCTCCCAGGCACTGGCCAGAACAAGGCTGATATTACAAGTCAGATGATGAAAAAGCAATTGAGGTTCACAGATTCGATTTCTGTCTTTGATCCTGGTGTTAAAGCACCAAGCTCTGTGAGTGGAAGTATAGTGCAGACAAGATTTCTGGTCGCTTTAATACCACTGCTAAAAAGATCCATTCACAGGATATAGGGATTGGCTTGTATTTTTGCAGGATTTCAAAACTGTTATATGTATTTTGTCTGTGTTTATTGCCAACACTACAAGCAGCTAGGTTTTTTTCTTCCTTATTTAAAATTATTTTTCTGTAAGATTTTTCTTACTTATAGTATACTATAGTATAGTGTACTGTGTAGTAAAGATTTGGCAGCTAATTGACTTACCCTTTCACATACATTTGAGGCACTTTACAGTTTACATACAGTGTACTAAGGGAGAAGATTTAAGTACCCTGCCAAAGGTCAGAGACAAAATTTGTGTGCCATTGAGCCATAGAGTTCCAGTCCAGTTCTTAAATCACAAGGCTATCTCTCCTGCATTCCTGTTACAGGGCATAATTTAACTTTGAAAAATGGGGCATGGTACAGAAATGCTGCCAGAGAATTAGGTAGGAAGTAGTATATAAACAGCCTATATGGAATCACAGAAAGAGGCAAGAGACAAGGAGGTTATGCAGGACAGTGTTGAGTACTTTGCACAAGTCCAGGCAGGTGACATAATTCACTCTTTCTTTATCTACCACCACTGTAAAAGGCCACCAGAATTGTCAGGTACAATTTGCCATTAGTGAAGCCGTGTTGGCTGTCACCTCTTTGTTTTCCATGTACCTTAGCACAGTTTCCTGGAGGATCTGCTCCATGATCTTGCCAGGCACAGAGGGAAGACTGGCTGGCCTGTGTTCCCTGGGTCTTCCTTTTCTTCTTTTTTAAAAGTGGGAATTTTGTTTCCCTTTTTCCATTCATTGAGAGCTTCACTGACCTGCCACAACTTCTCAGATAGGATTCATCTGCCAGTTCCCTCAGGATCTGTGGATGCATCTCCTCAGTTTCTATGCATTTGTGCACCTTCATGTTCTGGAGATGGTCTGGAACTTGATCTTTTTCTATACCAGGTGGCTCTTCCATCTCCCAGTCCCTGACTTTGCCTTGTGCAACTCAGACAGTGTTGCTGGATCACTTGATGACGAAGACTAAGGCAAAAAGGTCATTGAGTACCTCAGCTTTTTCCATATCCCAGGTAACCATGTCTCTTACTTCCTTCTAGACTGGGCCCACGTTTTTCCTTGTTTTCTTTTTATCACCAGTGTAGCTACAGAAGGTTTTCTTGTTGCCCCTGGTGTCCCTGGCTAGATCTAACTTTCTAAGGGTTTTAGCTTTCCTAACCTCATCCCTGACTGCTCAGGCAATCCCTCTGTATTTCTTCCAGGCTACCTTCCTTGCTTGCCATCCTACCTAGGCTTCTCTTTTTTTGTTTGAGTTTGCCCATCCATGCAGACCTCCAGGCATTTTTGCTGAACTTCCTCTTTGGGATGCATCACTCCTGAACTTGAAGGATGTGATCCTTGAGTATCAGCCAGATTTCTTGAGCCCTTTTTGTCTCCAGGGCTTTATCCCATGGTACTATACCAAACAGATCCCTGAAGAGGCCAACATCTGCTCTCCTGAAGAGTATTAACTTTGCCGTGTGTCCTCCTTGCTGCTGTGAGGATCTTGAACCCCACTACTTCATGGTCACAGCAGCCCAGGCTGCCCTCGAGCTTCACATTCCCCACCAGCCCGGTCTTGGTGAGAAGAGTGCAGCATAGCTCCTGTCCTCGTTGACTCCTCTGTCGCTTGCAGAAGGAAGTTATCATCAACACATTCTGGACTCTTTATTTCTCTTGTTTTCTTTGCTGTCCCAGCTCCTTGGCTTAGTTTCTTTTGGCCATCTGTTGCATGTCAGTTTTTCCTTCTGTTTTGCTGCTGCTGCTCTCTTAGAAATAGTTACCTAGTTTTGCTGAGCTGAGGGTCTGTGTAGTTGCTTGTTTAAATTAGAAAAGAAAAACATTCTCCTGACATTAAAAAAGGAAAGAAGAGATGCCTTTGAGAAGCAGTCAGGAAAAAGTTAAGAACCATCCATGTATTTACAAAATTCACCAATGAAAGGACAGTCACACCAAGAAATGAACTGTAATTCTTAGAAGATGGATTTGGAGTTCAGCAATCCCTGCTTGTCACTTGAATGTTACCTGCGTCTGTTTGATTGCTGCAGTCCTTTGTGGCGAAACTGAGCAGTTGCAGACACCAGCATGGTCATGAAATACAAATCCTGAACTGGTAACTTGCACTCATCACATGTTTCTGATTTGATAGCAGACAGGGCAGAAAATCTCCGTTTCATGAAAAGCAGAAGGCAATTACATTACATTAGAATCTACATGTTTTGGTATGTATTTTTAAAATAAATAGTCTTTCTGTTTATGTAAGGGTTGCACATGATCAAATATTTTACATGTAACTACTGTGCAAATTGAATATATATTTGTAGTCCAAAGACTGCCGTCCCAAATATGACTTTTACCATATGACATTTGTATTTCATTTTAGAAAAAAGCATATTTTTAACTACAGGCATTGGAAATACTTGAAATTCTGTTCCTGTGAGCTAATTGCTGACTAGAATAGGAAAATAAGAGCTACTTTGTGGTTAGATGCTTGTGGTCTTTCTTTTGGCTTTTGGCCCTTAGATAAAATGTCAAGGAAAGCACAGTAATGGATAATGGCATCTATCAGTGTACCCTGGACATAATTTGAAGCCTGTGAAATGTCTGCTACTTTATAAACATTGATTTACATAGTTCTTCATTCTACCATCTGCTTATTTGGTTGGAAGAGAATAAATTATGTCATAGATGATTTTCACAGACATGCTTCAGTTCGTAAAGTCTCAATTTCACAGAGAAGGAAACTGCTGCAAAAAAACCCTTCTGTGAAACTGAGACTTTATGGGCCATTTCAAGTATTCTGAAGAATGAGACATTCTTTATTCTCTTTCATATGTTTGATATATTGACTAGAAACCATACTGAGGAAAGGTTTCTAGTATTACATTTTTTGCCTGAATAAACCTTACCATGAACTAACCAGATCTGATTAATATAATAACAAACTCTAACTTGGAATCTGACTCTACTCTTACTCACTATAATATCAAACCATGGTTCTTATCATCAGGTAGATGATGAGATGATTAAGCTATGGTTAATTTTATTTGATTTGTAAAAAAACTTGGATTTTACTTCTGGTGTGAATAAGATAATTGTTATAAGTAAACAGAAAGCGAGGAAAAACCTGAAAAATTTTTGAATTATTACAGTCATATTGAATATTTGCTCAAAAGAGGAAGATTAGTGCCTTTTAGATTTAAGTCTATGTTTTTTAAAGTAGGTAGAATACCTTAGGTGTTTTAAATAGTAATTTTCTGATGTGCCTGAGGTTTTTTTCTCTATAAATTTGAATGAAATTTAATTTTTTTTGGTGAGACATTATAGTAGTGTTTAGCCCAGCATCATGCAAATGTCAAAAATTCTGGCACAATTCCTCAAATACACTCTTTGAAGACACTTAGAAGAAACAAGGAGGTGAGTAATAGTGTGCACAGTTATTGGTGAAGAATTAATTGTGTCCAGTCAATCTGGCTTCCCTCTGTGAAGATTAGAGGCTTCGTTGATTCAGAATTAATAGAGGATATCATATATCTTCAGTAAATCTTTAGACAGACTCTCATGTGACATTCTCATAGGAAAGGCCTGTAGAAAAAACCCTCCTACTTAAGGATGAAAAACTCGAGTACTGAATTTGCCATTGGAGTGGAAGTATCATCCAGGGATAATTGGTTCCATCCACAGATTTAATATCAAATTCTAAGTAATCACCCTGGTCATTATTGAAAGTTGTTGAACAGCAACACCAAGCCTGTCTTTCAAGATGTCTGGCTTTATCCATAGATTTAATAAATGCATCATTCAGAACAATTTGGTAAGTTGGAAAATACTCCCAAAATATACGATGCAAATTGATGGATGGTTCTGCACTTCAGAAGAAAGAACTGTACAGATGGGGAATTTGGAACTTCTTTGTGGCTCACAATTATTCATAGCAGTGTGTAGGACTTAGATGGCAACCTGAACACGAGTCAAAGTACTGGGTTGCAGAAAACAGCAATTGTAATTGGGTGTACATGGCTGATGGCTGGATGGACACAGCCAGAGAGTTGCGGTCAATGACTCTGTGTCCAGGTGGAGGCTGGTGATGAGTGGTGTCCCACATGGCTCTGTTAGTACTCCTCACTATCTTCATCAATGACACAGACAGTGAGACTGAGTGCACTTCCATCCCTGGAAGTGTTCCAAGGCCAGGCTGGATGGGACTTTGAGCAACCTGGTCTAATTGAAGACGTCCCTTCCCATGGCAGCGAGGTTGGAACTAGATGATCTTTGAAAGTCCCTTCCAGCCCAAATCATTCTCAGATTCTGTGATGATATAAATAAGACTACAGTGTACAAAGCATGTGAAGTTACCACTGATCTCTCCTTAGTGTCAATAATGCCAGCTGCAGTAACAAAATTTATACATGGACACATTGTGCAGAGCCCAGAGCAGAATGGGAGTGATCACTTATAGACCATATTGTTTGAGGAACTTGAAATTACTTTTTTGTTTATGAAATGTTTTGTTTACTCTACAAAAAGTAGATAATACAAGCTGATAATAGTCTCTCGTGTGCGGTACTTCTGTAACGAGGATAAGAATAATGAACTCTCTCTTGGGTAAAAAATAAAAGAAATAATAGTCTAAAATTGCAGGGTTAGAAATATTGTGGTTAGAAATAATTACATTTGAGAAACTTTCTAGTATTAATACTCACCAGATAGTGAGGGATGGTTTGACCAGGGTTGACATGAAGGATAGAGCTGCAGTCCTTGTTTTTGATGGAGAAGCGACTATTTGAAATTTCTTCTGTAATTTTATGTGATTATTCTGTATAACTTGTGGTCTAAGTTCAAGTGTGATTATGATTCTGTCTCTGAGAGTGCATGTTGATTCTAAGTGCAGTAGAACTCGAGTGGGCAGGCATTCATATATGGAGGCTAAATGGCTGCTCTCGAGCTAACATGGAAATTTTGGTATTTATATTGGATTTTAAAAAAATAATAATTCCTGTTCCTTGCAGGAACTATTCCTTCATAAGATGTGAATCTCCTAAAAGAGAATCTATTGGAAATGCTATGTTTTGTATGTGTCACCTAGATGCCAAAGAGCAGTAGATGGTATTTAGTGGTAGAATTTCTGAGGAAGGACTGCTGGCAAAATAAATGTGTCACCGAAGCAACAGAGATCAGCTGTAAAGAGGAAGATGATGTGTTGAGGAGCAGCTGGAACACCTTTGTGACTTAATGCAATGTAAACATGCGTGGTAGCTGTCATAGGCTGGGTCTCTAGTACATGCTTGTGTGCATTTCTTCCAGGAGTGCAAGGTCTCCTGAAGAAAGAAAGAAAAGATACATGATTGTAGCTAAGACCTTTATTTAGCAGCTGCTGTAGAAGGCTGTTTGAAATCTTGCCACTCTTGAAATCTCATCAGCTGTATGATGGAAATACCAAGGAGCTTAAGGTTTTTCCAGTTATTCATTTCCTGGTTGGAGTATCTTTTCTCTTTCTGTTGGTTCATGAAGAATTAACTAAAGAGATAACTGCCTATAGCATTTGAGGAAAAACTAAAGTCGTAAAATGCTTGAAACCAGAATGTGTAAATAAATAGAAAAACTTCCTTCTGGAATTCTGTTTTGAGTTCATTGTTCTAATTTTGTAAAGATCAGTTGATAAAATAAGAAAGTGATTTGATTTGTCCCTGTCCTTTTGAAAAGTTAAATGGTAGGCCCAGCTAAAAGGTAGCACTATTAGGTTTTCAAGATTTGTCGCCTTCCAAAGCTGACTTAATGAAATTGGAATGTAACTTATCCTCTGTTGTCACTCTGTAACAAAGACTGACAGGTTGCTGATAATTTCTTGCTGATGCACCTCTTCTCACAGGGACAAACAGAGGGTAAGCCTTATGCTGAAAGCCAAGCTTTCAAATCATTTAAGAGGTTTGGAGCTTTATTTGTGGCTTCTGATAAGAGTGTGAAGTTTTCACTGTACTGAGTGTGTTGTGAGTAGGTGGCAGGGCAGTGTCAGTTTGAGTTACATCAGCACAACCCACCCGAGCAGTTCTAGTCTAAAGAGTCATGTTGGGAATACAATGTAAATCATATTGATGTACATTGTATGATTTACATACAATGTAAATCATAAAATGTAAAACCACTGGCTGCTCTAGACCACTATCAAAATTGTTTATCGTGTGTTATAAAGTGCTTGAGTATGTTTGAATAAGTGACGAATGTAAAGGGAAAGTGCAGGAATAAAAGCTTTGGGTTTCTTAACCAATGTCCATGCTTTTGTCTTTGGGAGTATAAGAAACATTTGCTTGCATTACATGTTTGATAAGCTGAAGATGTGATCATTTACAGTAGGTTCACTGTTAATCTGCTGTCAGTTGTCTTTGGGAAGTATAGAGTGACTTACCCAGGAGTTATTCTTGTAATTTACCAAAGCAGTCTGGGGGTTCTTTGTTGCTCTCTCAGCCTCTCAGCACATCCTTATTTCAGTCACATTTGATTCACAGACAGCTACTATTAATTTTAAAATACAAAAGACTAATTTTATGTGTAATTCCATACAAATCCCTCTTTAAAGTGCCCTTGCAATCAAATTGCATAGCAGCAATTAATAGAAGTATATTGAACATGCCACCTGGTACTCAGAATTATAGATAACACTGTGACTGATATGCACATTTGCGCTCACATGTATCCGTTGACAAGCAGTTATCTAGGTTTCAATGAGAGGCATTAAAGAAAAACGCAGCATTTCTCAGGAAGGAGAAAATGAATATAAAGTCAATTTTCTTTTGAATATTGTTAAAGTGTCATTAAATAATGTACTCATAGGTGAAAATGCCTGCACTTTCAGTTCAATTCTGATTTTAAAGAAGTCATCTGGCATTAGATCTACAAATGCATTTTAAAGCTTTAATTTATACTACTATATTAATTTAATATAACGTATACAAGACTTTGGAAAACAACCAAAACTATGATGGTATGTTTTAGGATCTAGGAACTATTTGGTTGACTGCCTTCCCCTTAATTAAATTTAAAATGTGCATTTCTGTTATTTGCCCTCTAATTGGTAGCTCTTTATTCCTCCTTGTAAAGTACTACTTCAGCTGAAACTATTCTTTGAGCAAAAATAGTTTGCATATACGTACTATATTTTGTGTATGTATATCTATATTCAGAAGCTCTCTATTACGTGAAATAACTGAAGATTTCATGTTTGGGAAGATCTGGTGCTTTAGATTGTCAGAGCACCAAGATGATATTTGCAAATACTTAAGTTTGAGGTCTTGTTTTTTCCAGTCTATTCTTCTCTGTTCTTTCTATCCATTACACATAAAGAAGTAATCTGTTTAGAGGGGCTTTTCTTCTTAGGAAACTGGAAATGTTTAACCCTCAATTCTGTCCAGGATATCCTAACCTATGCCCATTAGGTCAGTCCTGGATGTTTCCTTTCCCCCAATGAGACAGTCTGCTAGGCTTGTGATTTTTCTGCCATTTTATTTTATTTTCAAAAGCAGGGAATGAAGGAAAAACCCACACACACCCTTCTTCAGCATTTCAGAAGCTGTCTGATAGTGGAGGGATAAAATCGATTCAGGTCTGAAGTCTTTAAGTGTGTGCAAGGTAGGATAATTTTTCACTTCCATAAGTGCTCTTTGTCGTACTGTGTGCCACTAGACTGCTGATAAACCTCAGTGTGGTATTTGGACATAGCTCGTACTCTGCCAACACATAGAGTGAGCTTTTGGAGGATTTCTCTTTCAGTAGCCATCTGCTCAGTAATAGCCTTTTTTTTTCTCTTTTTTTTTCACTTAGCTGGAAAAGATTACCTGGCATACTTGACATTCATCTCAAGAACCCAACACCTTCCCTGTTCTGCTTAGCATCCCTTCTCCTGTGCTTTGCTCTTTTCATCTTATGTCAGATCTAATTTGGTGCAGATACCCTGTTTCAGATATCTCAGTAGGTAGAAGATAGATAACCTCATCTGCATTTTTATGTTGACAAAGGTTTTCCAGAAATCTCCTCTTTACCTAAGAGGAGAAGTACTCCTCTTGTCAAGTTCTGTTATTTTAAAATGTGCACTCAAATGTCATTTCTAAGTAGAAATTTTCATGTGTTTTATTTCATGCTGTGTGGGAATTGCAGCTTAAAAGATAAAGATAGATAAAAGAAAAAGAAAGTTTAATAAACTGTGTCTGAAGTGCCATTGCATTTGTGCTTCAGAAGGCATTGCCACTTAAAGTTCATTTAGGGCTTTTTAAGAATTAATAGTAAATTCCTTTTTTTTTAAACACCAGATGCTGTAGTTCCACAATGACATTTCCTGATTTTTAAGAACTTTTTACTTTTGATATTGAGTATGCTAGCAACTAAAAAAAAAAAGACGTGGGAAGAGAAATAATTATTTTAATCTTCTTTTTAATTAAAATATTCTTTGCTGTTGTTAGAATAATAGATAAGCACTTTTTCAGATTCACTGATTAAATAATTATTTAAGTGGAATATTGCCTGAATTATTTTGCCTAATGTATTAAAAGTAACACTTGGGAATTGGATTTTTAGTCTAATATAATCTCAGATGGTTTCTGATGTGGACATCTAACAAACAGGAAGAAATTGCTTAGTTTTCACTATCAATTAAGTTGGTAGTTGATGGTGATTACATTGGTGCCCCCCAGCTTGAGCAAGACTCAGTAAAACAAAATATTGTTTTCTTTGCATAATTTTGTAATGAATATTTCCTAAGTAACACCCTATAAAACCTCAGGCATTCTTGGATATACAGAGGAAAGAATTGTTTGCATTGTGTGTGGTATTTCTGTGACCAGATAATTGTCTCTCCTTTATACTAATTGCCAGAGTTGCTCAAGGTGGTGCATTAGACATGAAAAGGAGCTGTAAGGATCAAATTGAGTTTAATTTGAGGAAAACCAAAGGGAAGGTAGGGCTGCAGACTCAGTCTTTTCGGAGCCAGTGAGGTGGCAGGTGGGAAGCAGAGCTGCTCTAGTCCTCGGCCTTGTGGCACCCACCTGTGCAGAGGAGGTCAGGGACCCCCAAGGAGCCTGGAGCTCCTGGTGCTCCAAAGCCTCACAAGTTACAGCTTTGGAAATCTGTCTGTAATGCTCATTAAAGAAATATGCCCTGAGTCCTGAGCCTGGAAAATGCTGATGGTTTCCACCATATGTGAAGGACACAGAATGGGGGTTTTCTCTTGTGCAGATTAACAGGAAATTTCTTTAGATTGTTATAATTTTTTTTCTTTGCATTTGTTTTAAAAAGTGATGTCAGTGGGCTCCTGGCTGTGCAATGGTAGAGAGTTATTTGGGCTCTCTGAACACTGGCAGTTGTAGTTACTTTCATTTGTGTATGACTTTCTGTCTGTGTATGACCTGCACAAGCTTCTTTCAGACAGAATTCAGGAATAATGCTCAAGGATTAGCTGTGTCTCTTTCTACATTTATTTTATTCAGTAATTAAATCAAGCTTTTCTGTGGTCAAGGATTTTATAAGATTAACATTGTCTAATAGAGTTAATTTATGAACTATTTATCTCACAAAATATTTGAATTCAAACCTAAATTAAGATCTAAGAGATGACTGTATTTTTTCTAAAAAATCTGTATTTTCTAAAAAATTTTACACAGATTCTTCCAAGTTATTAACATACATAGAAATTATTGTACTGGAACAGATCAATGATTCATCTAGTCCTGCTGAGAAGCACTGGTGAAGCATGCCAAAACATAAATCAAGGACTTGATCAGGATTTCAGGTCTGTCACGCAATGCTTAACCCAGCTGGAGACCTGGCAGCAGAGTGCAAATCATGGGTGACTGATCTTCCCTCACCTCCATCTTCCTGCCCCACAGGAGGTGTTGTTCCTTCATTGAGTTAAAGTCTCAGTGCTAGAAGGTACTTGCAGAAAAATCCATCATGGAGCAGTGGCCTCCCGGAAGAGCTCTTGCTCTCTACGTGCAAGGTGGGACTGTGTGGTGGGGGTGCCCGGCAGAGCCAGCTCTGTGCCACAGGCCTTCTGTACTGACCTGCCTGCCTTCCCCAGGAACCAAGGACATAGCTCCTCATTCTCCTCTCTGCACAAAGTCTGGTAAGATGGAAGAATGTTGGGGGCAGGGGGACAACATGCATCAAATTACTGTTTTGTTAAGGTCATTATGTGTTTCAGTTCTGCTGATAAACAAGCATTTGCCCTGTTCCTCAGAGGAAGATGCTCAAGTGGTTACTTTTCAATGGCAGAGTGTGGCACTTACAGGGTGAAGTGTGTCTTGTGAAGGTGCAAACCAACCCCCACAGATTTGCTGTAGCCACAAGAAACAGGAACAGTCTTCATATGAGGCACGTGTAAACCAGTCTGCTAATGGTTGGGTTACAAAGAGAGCTTACAAAGAGAGCTTACAAAGCTCTCAAAGCTTACAAAGAGATACACAAAGGATCTTCAGTTTGATGTAGCATCTATTCCGATGTGACATAGCAGGTTGCTGAGTAGTCTGAAGTGTGAGGGTTCTGAATCCTTCTTTGGGGAATGGAAGAGAAGGAATTTCCCTTTCCTTCTTGGAAGCAATTAGGGGAAAATGTGATTGACTTACTTAAAGCCTGATTGTTGTAGGTTGAGGAAATACAGAGGAAACATGTAGAAGCCTTCCTGCAGGGCTACCCTATCCCTTTCAGGGGTGGGAAATTGCTCAGTATTGAAGAAGTGACTTGTTGGTGATCTGAGTGGAGGTCACGGCATCCACAGAGTCCTCTGTTAGTCTCAACTGGAGCCCGTTGCAACAGCACATGTCCTCCTGTGGTGTCTGGCAATGGCATGTTTGGTGAATGTCCAGCAGTACTATTGCTGGATGTGTGGTGTTAGGGATCTCAGAGCAGGCGCTGCTCTGGTTCATCTAAACTGAAGTTGTTTGGGTTTCAAACCTGCTTGAAAAGCATAGGGTGAAATAACCTGTTAGTGAATGCTGGTGGAAAGATGCAGCACAAGTAATATGTGTTGTTGACATGCTTGTAGAAAATACCAGGTTTTAGGTTAATTCTCTCCCCATTCTTCCAATTATTATTTTTTTAAACTATATGTCTATGACAGTGTTCCTTTAAGTATGATGTTTGGTGTTTGTCAGGTGGCATGGGGTTTTAAGAGTTTAATATGGATAATTACCACATAGTTAAAGGTGAGATAATGTGGGTTTTGGTCTCAGAAAATTAAATACTGTATTTAGCAGATTTACTGTTGAAATACCAGTAATACAGAAAGATAAAGTATTCTCCTAATGCTTACTAGGACTTCACAATTGTTTCCTGTGTAAAAATCAGTTATAATTGGGAACTATGAAATACAAAATAAAAATTCAAACCAATATATTTATAAGACACATAATCAGAGGTGTGGTATGACTTTACAAGATTGGGTTGGATGGAATGTTAATTTTGGATTACACTTAGGAACTCATGTAGTGTTAAATAAGCCTGAGGTGCTGTGAAGGTGATTGAAGCACTATACAGATGTTCATATTACGGAAAATATGATTTTATGACAGAAAATGTCTTACAGAAGGTAGTAGCATCATACATTGATTTTTTTCAGCAATTTATGGCATGATTCAGTTTTACAGCTCTTTTCTTCCTTGTCAGATTTTTCCTGGCTTCAGCAGAGTTCTGGCTGCACTTTGCACATAGCTAATTTTGCAGAGGGAGAACTGCTTTTTTTTTGTTTTCTTAGGGCATGATGAAAAAAAGCTTTTGATCTGTTTAGGAAACTGTATAAAACCAGCGCCTTCTGACTTTTTATCTGCTCATCCAGTTGTAATAAAAGTTTTACTGAAGTGATCCTGCTATTTTAAATTGAAGAGACAAGGTGGATGTCAGTGATACACACCCAGCAGTAGACGTGGAGGAACAGTATTGTCAGACACTACCCCATGACTTTATTGCAGAAGTGGATATAATTTATTGTTTGAGGAAAAGAAAGCAGCAAAATATTATTTTGAAGGTGAGCCAATTCATATATTCTTGGACATTACACAGACCACCCAGATCAGAAGCGATGTTTTATGTCTCTTAAATCTAAGGAGATTCAGCTGACCATTGAGCTGCCTGCCCGAGGCCAGTGGAACACTTAGGAAAGGAAAATCCACCTTTTAATTTCTCCTTCTTTTCATACTTCCTTAGTGAAAGGCTTCACAGCGAATAAGTCTGATGAGTTTCTGGAATAAGGAATAAGATTTGCTTGTCAGAAGTGCAGTGCTCCTTGTTGAGAATTAGGTTTGCTTACTCTTGGTAATGGGCATGATCCTGTAGTAGAGTCTCCTTCCAGCCATGTCTCTGTGTTGCTGCAGTATGGGCACAGCATCTAACAAATTGAATCCCTGAGGACAGGTACCTCTACTAGAGGACAAGACAAAAAAGTGTGTGTGTGTGTGTATTATATATAGGAAGAAATTTGACAGAATTCAGTGAAATTCCACAGCTTTCTGGCATGCCATGTTGAATGGTAGGGTGGCCCACCAGATGTTCTCCAGTTTATAAAGCTCCATTTTAAAAAATATCAACAGGGAAAAAAAGTAGGTTTCTCTGATATTGGGAACCTCATTTAAGGATGAGAAAAATGTGAATGTCCCAAATTGTAATGCTTTACTGTTTCATTCTGCTCTTATCCACAAATGAATTATGGTCTTCATAATGTTTGCTTTTATGTTGTGATGGCTGCAGTCACTGACAAGCTCTTTCTCAGCTAACCTTGAGAAAAATCCTTTATCCAAATGATACCAAAGAACCAGCATCCAACAGCAAATTTTCCGTCCTGTCATATTTTCTGAAATTTTATTGAGACCCATCTTGGAGAAATAAGTCAGTTTTTGCCAGTAAAGTGAATAATTCTTTTGATATGCATATATGAATTTTTGCTTATAGACATTGATGTGCAAGCTGGTGCAATATTTCAGTTTTTTAACTAACACTGGGTTCTGAAGAGTAATTTATAATGTACATTATATTTAGCTTATATAAACATCCACAGTTAGATTTTTGTATAAATGTATTACGGAGTGTGGGGGTTTTTTTCGTAAAGCACTTACAGCTCAAATAATTACAATTCATTAAAGCATTGATTAAGAAAATCTGTGGCAAATAAACTGGTAGTTTCTTGTGGCTTCATATAATTTTGTGGTATTTCCTTGAAAGTTTTGCAAAAGAGGAGACACTGTAGCTGTGGTATATCTGTTTAGAAAAATGGCTTACGTAAGTTTTAAAACTGCTGGTTTAATGAGGTTTTTAAGCAAAAAATGGTGTGATTTTCAAACTCATTGTGGATTTAAATTTGAGCTGCTTTATGCTGGCAGAATGAGGCAGTCTGAGGGGAAAAAAGGGTAAAAAATGATTTATGAGAATCTCCATTTCAAAATATAATGGATTGAATTTAATATGGGACTTTTGAAATTCATATTGTGAACGTATGTTAATAGAAACTTCCCACAAAAACAGATGACAAGATGTGAAAAAGATAAGACTCAGGCAAAGTTTCTTTTTCTTAAGTGTAGCTTTTTCAGGTTAGCCTTTTAACAGACATAATTTCTGTCAGGGGAGATAACTGTAAAACTGTGTATTAGTCAAGTGAAAACCTGACCGTGGTTCGCCTGGTTTTTAAAGGAGGAAGGATGTTTGCCACAGAACTCCCTTGTGTTTCTGCTGGTCTCTTTCCTAAGGAGGCTTTGAACCCTAGAGCCAGTTTTAGTCATATTTGTAAAAGCATAAAGGCCCTAGAGATGGAGAAAATTCTGCTTTTTTCAAAACAATAAGCAGCTGTGCAGACAAGACAGCTGTGCTGGTGATCCCAGGCTCCTGGATGAGCCCAGTTCTTTGTAGACCTCAGAGAAGCGCGTGAGGGTGTTGCACTCATGGAGTATGCTTGCTGTGCACATTCTGCTGGAAATCAGGCTCTGTGGATTTTTTTGCTCCTGGAAGAAATTGTTGGTTTAACTGTTCATGAAAAAAACAGAATTTATTTAACCTAACTGGTTTTAAACAACTATGCCACTCTCCTGTTGAAGTTGAATGGGGATGATAAAAAAAAAGCCCTGTAGAGTCAATAATAAAGGGCATTTAAAAATCTTGGTATTTTTCATGTCTCTGAAAGGATTACTGTTTATGTGCACCCTTCCCAGTACAGATTTTGGTTTTTTTAACTATTAGTAGTAAAAAAAGAAAAACTTCATTACTGGAAAAAGAAACTGGAAGGGAGAGAAGTTCAACAAGATCTGGTTTGATGTGCTGGCAAGTTAGGTAAAGTAGCAATTAAAATGCTCACTGTGTGCAGATACTGAAAATCTGAGTTGTGTAAGACATGACTTTGATGTATCAATACAAAAAGTTGATTAATATTGTTTGACAAGAAGCTCAACATGTCCTGGCAATGTGCACTCAGAGCCCAGAAAGCCAACTGTGTCCTGGGCTGCATCCAAAGCAGTGTGGCCAGCAGGGCCAGGGAGGGGATTCTGCCCTTCTGCTCTGCTCTGGTGAGACCCCACCCAGAGTGCTGCATCCAGCTCTGGGGTCCCAGCACAGGCAAGATGTGGACCTGTTGGAGTGAACCCAGAGAAGAGTCATGAAGATGATCAGAGAGCTGGAGCACCTCTCCTGTGAAGACAGGCTGAGAGAGCTGGGGTTGTTCAGCCTGGGGAAGAGAGGGCTCCAGGGAGACCTTATAGCACCTGCCAGGGACTTTTTACAAGGACATGTAATGATAGAACAAGGGGGAATGGCTTTACACTGAAAGAGAATGGATTTAGTTAGATATTGGAACGAAATTATTTCTTATGAGAGTGGTGAGGCAGTGGCACAGGTTTCCCAGAGATGCTATGGATGCCCCGTCCCTGGAAGTGTTGAAGGCCAAGTTGAATGGGGCTTTGAGCACCCTTGTTTAGTGGAAGGTGTCCCTGCCTATAATAGAGGAGTATGAACTAGATAAGCTTCTGATAGAAGCTGTTCTTTAATTGCATGATTGTTAATTCTTAGTTTCAATTAATTTGGGACACAATTTCAGTATACTTTTTAAAGTTAAGTTACTGTTTGTAACCATGCAAATTCTGTATTGGTGGAACAACAGGGAAAAAAATGTGTACAAACCTCAAAAAAAACAAACTGGGTAAGAGTCTGATAAGAGAGTCTGAGTCCTCCAGGAGGGCAAGATAAATCTGAAAAGATAAAAGGTGTCTTTCTTTTCTGCATTGTCTCTCTCTCCAGCTTCAGTATACAAAACACCAGCAGATTTGTATGCACACTGCTCTTCTGTGAAAACCTCTCCTGGCAAACCAGTAGGTTTAATGAAGAGGTGCAGCATTACTCTGTCTTTTTATTTGACACCACCTCCACAGAGCCTCTTGCATCTTCACGAGCCTTCTGTGTGAGGAGAGGTGTTCCACAGCCCCCGTTACCCATGTGCAAGGCATAAGAAGGTCTGGGACAGAGTCTAGATCAAGCTGTATCATTTTATCAAGAGAGAGCTGACATGTATGTAACCAAGGGCTCTGTGGAGCCTCTGTGACCTGACCACATAAATATTCTGAAGCTTCACGGCATGTGCTGCTTTGCCAAGGTTGTAGCTACAGTGTTCATTAGTCATCTGGGCATCAGTGTGGCTCGCCTCTGTCAAGATGTCTTAATTCTGGAGTATTTGCCCTGATAATAGGAATGCACAACATTTTGGAGGATAACCTTCCAGAGAAGATCCCTTAAATATGGGTAATTCTGTCAGTATTATAAACAAACACCAAAAAAACTTCCACAGGAACTTTTCCTGAAACACCACTGAAAGCATTTATGGTATTCCTGGTGCAGATTGCTTGTAATCAACTTTCCTTTGCTCCTTATATACTAAATTTTCTTGCACATTTTCTTCTGGCCCATAGGGATACATCATGAATCTAAAAATGAGAAAAGAATTACTGAAGTGCTCTTACTGGGATTTGACATGAGTATGACAGGCATTGGTTACTTTGTCCTTTCAAACTGCCAGTTTTAGATACATCTGCCTGTTCTGCAAGATGTGACCCTTAAAGAGGACATGGCTCTAGGCATTTAGACCTTACCATTACCAGTAGGATTAGCAATATGGCTAAAATGTTCTTCCAAATGAAGTCCAAACTGATATTCCAGACTGCAGTGTGACCCCCAAAACTCACTTGGCTGCATTCCACAGGTCAATTTTTCGCAAGCACATTATGAAACACATTCATCACTGAATGCCATATAATGTTGTTTTACAAGCTAACAGTGCACATATTTTTATGTATTTTGAAATGTATTTATGAAAGAAATAGTTACACTTAAAATACAGAACAAATAAGTGAATATAAAAAACACCAAAACATCCTAAATCCCCAGACTCCACCCTTTGCTCCATCATAGATAAATCAACAATGTAAAATTGTTGTTTTTCTCTAGAACAAAAGTTTCACAGCTGTATTTAAAAGTATGTTGATGAAAAGTGATTCATAAGGTGAAGTAATCATTTTTATACACTGCACTTGGCAGACTCCAGCCAAATTACACCATAAAAGAAATATTATATTTGACAGCAAAGTGTTAGCGATGTGAAATTTGAGAATGAAAACTGTCTGAAGACTTACTTATGACTATGCTGCTCTCTGATGGTACCCTGTTTTTCTGACCCAACTGAGGTCAGTATGTGTTTTTTCCCATCTTTTTGAATTTAAACTTTAGATAAACTTCTAACGTCCTTGTCTTGTAAATTAATTCACGTTGGTTTGGTTTAGACATATTTGAAGGCTATTATATCTGATTCGTCTACTACAAATTGTTCACTACATAGAATTCTTACAAGCTAAATATAAAATAATTAAACTTTTAAGGTAGCCCAAAACTTTATAAGTTTTTAAACTGCATCCATTTTGTCTATTGAATTTTAATTTGAAAAGAGCGTGTGTGATTCACCAAGTTGCTATGGACATAATGCTGGATGACTTAAAACTGTAACAAATAATTACAAGGATTTAACAGAATGGGATAAACCTCTTTATTCCCCTTGGCATGAGTGACTTGGGAGCAAAAGGTTGCGACCTACAGGGTCAAGAATACTATGTGGAGTGTTTGAGGGTAGTAGATTTATCAGACAATCCTATTCAGGCTCTGCTTTTCCACTGAAGTTGTCCTGATGCTCTGCAATTAGTAGACACCAGTTACCAGGGATGTTAATGCTCCTTCTGGGCTTTGTTTGTTTTGTTGTTTGTATGGAGTACTGATTAGGGCTTTTGAGTGTGGAATTCACTTGCAAGTGATTTATTTTGTATCTCTAGGATGTGTTCCAGCTGGTTTGGTTTGGGGTTTTTCTTCCCTGGGAAATCATGGTTTCAGATAGCAGCCAGAGCAGCAAACTTTAAGAAGTTACAAGAAGTTCTTTTTAATAAATATTTCTTCTTAGGATGAGAGAATTTAATTTTCTATCATGAGCTTTATTTCTATTTTTATTATCTTTCTAAAAAAAAAATTTCCAATATGTTACTTTTTTAAGCACTAAATGAAATGTTAATCATGGATTTATAAGAACCTATTGAATAAAGTTAGAAGTGAGGATGTCACTACATCTGTGTACTCAAGGAAACCCGTGGGATATTTTACAAAAGTATGTGCCCTTGCTTAAGCTTCTCATTCAGAAATTAAACCCCTATTGATACATAGAAACAGACTCCTATTCATATGTTCCATATGATTTGTAGCATCCTAATCCTTGCCATGAATCCTTTCCTTATTCTCTGCATCGTAGACTGAAACACATCAATTCAAAACATGGCTTCTTCACTTTTTTTTTAAATGTCAGCTCTTGGTTGAATACAGTTCTAATTGTTTCTTTTCACAAGTGCTGGGAGTTTCCTAAATCCTGTTGAAGAGTAGTTTATTTTCAGTTATTTAAAAACTTGTCTTCTGTGCATATAGTAAAATTTACCATGAATCTGCACATTCATGCAACTGCCTAATTTCATAAACCTTCAGTTTCTTTCACTTTTACTAGTACTTATACTTTTTACCTTCAACTGTCAGTGTATTTTGGGTGAAGCATGTAAAATACTACTGTTTTTAAACAATGTTGTATTCTAGTAGCCAGTGGAAAATAATGAATTTAATTAAACTTTAGCAAGTAATGAGTAGAATGAAAGACCATGCAGCTGCTACCTTCTGCCTGGTTTACATACTTGTTAATAACTTACTTGACTTCAATGTAATTTTGTTGTCCTGTGGTTGCCACACTAAAGTAAAACTTTTGCTGTAGTTTCTTGCTGGATTACAAGTAAAATTCTGAAACTGTAATAATCTTTCTCACAGCTGGCTAGATTTTATAACTTTATAATAAACAATTAAAATGATACAGGTCCAAGAATTACCATCTGCCATATGAAGTTAGGAACACTGTTCACATAATGTTGATGAATATATTAAAGCAGTAAAAAACCGCCAAGAACATGCCACTAGAACTTGTATTCCTCTCCATCTAATGACTGCAAATTAAAAATTAAGCAGCCTTCTCTAATCTGCTTTCATGGCTTTGCAGCATCCAGAGCAGTCCATGAGTCAGCATCAGGTGCAGTTAGAAAAAAGACACGTTCTGGCTTGGGAAGAGATAGATGGAGGAATGTAATCCCGTGAAGAAAACAGTCCAAGTATCCTGGCTATTACTCTAAACTTTTTCATTGGAAAGCTGTCAGAGTTGAAGGAATAGTTCATGGCGTAAATCTTTTGTCTGCTGATTTCTTCCTTTCCTGTTAAAATGTGTAGTATTAGCAGGTCAAGTGGGCCAAAAATTTCCTTTGCATATTAAACTCTTTCTTTGCCATATTTAGTTTGGTGCTTCTGTTGGAATTAAAGGGACGTGTCACCGGCAATTCCTGTTTGTTTATTCTTACTAAAGTCCTATAAAGGGAGCACATCTCAGAAGCAAGACAGAGACATAAGATCTCTCTTGAAGCACTCTGTACAAGAAAACTCACAGGAAAAGGAGAGAAAGGATGGCCAGCTTAACTGGATGGGTACATGTACCGCCCACAGCTTCATAGAGTCCTTGGTCTACCAGTCACAATTGACACTGTTTCTTACAGAATGTTGACTTTGAAAAAAGCGCCTGGCACAGACCAGTAGAACAGTTAATTCCTGTTGGCTGCACATTCGTATCAAACACAGAAGTAGTGGCAGATGTGCTTTCTGGCCCTCCTGCAGCTGTGTCACAGTTGTGTTCCACAGCCAAGCCAGTCATGTCCCTTCTCCAGTTGTGGATTGTGTCCACACAGATTTATTTACCTGGCTGTGCCTCTTTTCTGGTGGATAACTGAGAAGCACTGGATAACACCTTTACTTTTCCATCATGAAGTTAAGCTCCAGAACTGACCTTTAGTTTTGGATAACAAACACACTGTAATGCCTTCCGTTCCCAGACCTGCTGGGATTGCAGCCACATGAAGGTTTGTTTGCCACACCATTTTTATATGACTTAATATTTTCAGCAACAACAAAGTGCATTGAGCTTGCTGGCTGAGTGTAAAATGAGGGCAAGATCAATTTTATTCTAGGAGGACAAATGGTTGCATTTGTGACTTGAACATTAATGAACAGTTAATGAAAATTCTAATAAGAAACAGGTGAATTCAAAGTTAAAAACTTATTTTCTTGCTCTTGTTTACTATTTTTTGAGGGTTTTTTCAGCTAAAGGAACCAAAGGCTGACTGCGGCCTGATCCCTTCTGGTTCCTCATTTACTGCAGTGATACTTTGTTATCAAGGGAAAGAAACCTTCAGAACAGCTCTGGAGAATCTCCACTTTCCCTTCCCCCCTTAATAAGGTTATGCAGTTGGTTTAATTTTTGGGTATGTGAGGACATTTAAGTGAAGTGTTGGGTCTATTTTTTAGACTTTTAATGTAAAATAAAAGTACTTGAAGTCATGAGAGATTCTTATTTGCTTCCCATTCATGTTAAAATATCTGACTTTTCAATTTTTTTTAAGTCTTCTGTAATGGAGAGTCCATGACATCCTTAAGCAATCTATTCTTAGCCATATTTTCAGATAAGATTTTTACAGAGTCTGATTGAATAAACCTTGATACAATTTTGGTCTATTCCTTCTTCTCCCATCCACAAACATGAGGAAAACAGATTATTTGCTTTACTTTGTAGCAAACTTTCATGACAAAGACTTCATCACATACTTCTATCTGCTATATTCTCTGCCCACTCCCATCTCCCTTTACCCTGTTCCCCTTTGTGATGCACAAGACAATTTATTTCAGCTGGTAAAGCTTTATAAATATCATAGAGCAAGACAATTCAGTGTTTTGCAGGTTGTAGCCTTCCTTTCTTTTGCATCCCAGATCAGATTTTGCTTTTTGATGCCTCACAGTTCTTACCCTGTATTTGTGTAGTTGATTGTTTCTGCATACATATAATGCACATGCAGTTGATGAATAGCATCCTGTTTTTTTCTGAGCCAATCTCTTCCACTTCATAAAATCATAGAATTGCGAATGGGTTTGGGTTGGAAGGAGCCTTAAAGATCATCTAGTTCCTGCCTTCCACTAGACCAGGTTGCTCAAAGCCCCATCCAACCTGGCCTTGAACACTTCCACAGCTTCTCTGGGCAACCTGTAACAGTGTCTCACCACACTCACAGTAAAAAATTTTTTCCCAATATTTAATCTAAACCTACTCTCAGTTTAAATTCACTACTTCTTGTCCTAGCCTAAATGTCTGTCTAAAAAGTCCCACTCTGGCTCTCTTGTAATCTCTTTAGGTATTAGAAGGTGATATAAGGTTTCCCCAAAGTCTTCTCCAGGCTGAACAACCCCAACTCTCAGCCTGTCTTAATAGCCCTCGTAGCCTTTTTCTGCTCAGTATTATCTGCAGATGTAATAGGCATGTACTTTTTTCTCTGTCACCACTCTCACTACTGAAATTACTGAGTAGCAGACATCCTGGACTGGTCCTTGTGGAGTACCACTTAGTATGTCCTTCCAGTTTTTCAGGAAGCCGTTGACAACTGCTCTCTCACTACTCTTGTCTAACCAGCTTTGTATTCATTCTAGATATCTTCCATTAGATGATGTTTCTGTGGTTGTTTTTAAAAGGAAATGTCACATGCTCTAGGTCTGAAGCCTGAATTAAGTCAATAGCATATGACACACATTGCTTTGCATTCCTAGTCATTAAATGAGACCCAGTGTTACAAGGATTTTTTTTTGATAACTGTGTGTTCATTGTTAGTCATGTCCTTGTGGTTGTCTTCCAGGTGCTTACAGTGTCTGTTTACGTATGACCTTCCTCCTTAGGAAGCCAGCTGAATTGCAGTTTTGTCTAATTCCTCCTTTCCCAGACAGTACCATAGTTGGTGTTTAGCACTGTCTTTTCTAAAAATAACTAAACATCCCAAAGTTATGTAGCTTTCTGTCATGGTTTAGCATAGTTTGGTTTTTTAGTAAAGAAGGCTCCATCGCTACAGAAGTGATTCTCTTGCAAAGAGGTGCTTACAGTTTCCTCTATGACCTGACAGAACCTATCAACTGGCTAGTTTGAATATTGGCAACTTTTTAAGCCACTTAAGAGGTCACTTTGGTGATCACAATCAGTCTGTGCCTGGCCTTCTCTAGGAATGCTGGGAAAATTCAGATTATGGTACATATTTTGTAGTTGACAAAAGCAGCTGTGGTATATTTACAAAGTGAAATAATTGTGGGTGGTTTTATTGATCTCTTAAAGGATACCAACAGCATTTAACTTCCCAGCAATAATTTTTGGAAGATTATTTTCAAAAATACTGTGCTCTTGCTTAAATTAGTTAACTGCAGAAAGTATTCTGTATAATAAATTTTATTTTTCTTCATATTTCTGAGGAAATGTGTTTTATTGGGATGGGTATATACTTTCTTGGTATGGAGTTCGTGTTTTCTTAAAAATTGTTTTTTCAAAAAATCAAGATTGGAAGCAGTACAGATGTTTAGAAGCCACATTTATGTGATTATTAGAAGAAGAAAGGACAAGAATTGTCCATCACAGAAGTGACACATCCTCCCTCTGACTGTGACCTGTAGGCGTGGGCTGTGTGTCAGGTCACTCTAGGTCTCATGGCCAGTCTCTCAAGTTGGTCTTTTTGGTTTGTTTGGGGTTTTTTTGGTGATGCAACTTTCTATTCCAAATATTGCACCTGGATGTGCAGCACTAAAAATATGACCTAACTGATCAGCACTGTAGTAATTTAAAATAAAACTGTTATGTTAGAGTAAAATGTGGTCTGTTGCTAAAGTATAAGCCAGCAAGGGAGTTACTCAGGAGTGAATTTCTGTGGTTGCACTGAAATTTGGTTTTCAAAATAGTGTTTTCTTGAGGCTGTGCACAAACATTGTATTCACTCTGTGGTTCTTCCAGCACAGATTTTACATTTTAATGTCTTTACAAGACTTCTTATGGTACTTACAAACGTCAGAAGCAGATACCACAGCATTCAAGCTGGAGATGTGGGTGTAAACTCTAGGTAAATCTGTATGGGGCAGTTATCATCACAAGGAAACAGAAGTTGAATTTCAACAAACTTTGAAATGGTCATTTAGTTTGTGTGTAACAACCAGCTGATGTTGTCCTAATGCTTATGGCTAAATACTTGTAACAGTCTCGATGATTTTGGCAACATTCTGCATTATACGGAATTAAGAGTATTTCTGAGTAATAGAGTGAAGATCTCAATTCAAGTCAATGTATTAAAAATAACTCACTGATCTTCACTCTCTATCCTAGCTCAGCAATGGCGTGGCACATTCAGAATGATTGCTAATTTCTTTAGAATATTTTTATAGCTTTTCATTTCATTATAAATTTATTTGGATAATATATTTTATTAAATGTCAGTGATAGGGTTAATAAGTATAAAAATATAAATGGATTTTCTCCTTTTAATCACATTTTCCCCAAATTGAAACAAAGCAAACAGCCAAACCTTTCCCTCAAATCCAATTACAGGATCATTTAGGAAAATCAAATGTTGTATCCATTTCTCTTGAATGCTTGAATTAATCATTCAATGGGAGAGGTTTAGCTCACTGAAATTTTTAATTATCTGCAAATAGCATTAAGTATGTTTACAGAAAACAGTTGCAACAAATTTAACCTCTTATTTTTTCTTTTCTCTTTTTTTCTTTTTTTCCAATTGCAGAGAGCCGGTAGAAAAAGCCAGAGGAAAATTTGGCAGTAGATGAATTTAGCACAGGTCCCCTTCTAAGATAGAATCACTGCAGGTGCCTCCATTATTTGATAATGAGCAAAACCCGTTGTCGGTTTGAGATTATTTGTTTTTTAATCTCATAACAGCATGTCCCTTTACTGACTGACCCATTGTTCTAACAACAATGAGCCAGCATCAGTGCAGCCCTGGTTCCAGAGGTGGACGTGGGTTTGTACACGTGTTGAGGTACATTTCTCTGTGTCCTCATGCCTCTAGAGACAATTTGAGTTTCCATCTTCATGTCTCCAGGGTTTTTTTTACATTTCCTATTTTTGTTCTGTGCCTGATTTGGAAAGAGTGTTTGGGTTTTGCTGTAACAGAAGGTTACTGTTTTTTGATAAAACACTTGTAAGGAAAAGGTCAAAATTGGATAGTGGAAAAATTACATCACTTTGCAAAATTGAACAAATCAATTGAACTAAGTAGTTAAATCCTTAACTTCATTGTTTAGTCAGCTTTTTTAATTGCTTGGAGAACTGTATTCAGCTCTGAAGTCCTCAGCACAGGAAAGACATGGACCTGTTGGAGCAGGTTCAGAGGAGGCCATGAAGATGATCAGAGGGCTGGATCACCTTTCCTGAATTGGGGTTGCTCAGCCTGGAGAAGAGAGGGCTCCTCTCCTAGGAGAGGGCTCCTCTCTCTAGGGAGACCCTAGAGCACCTTCTAGTACCTAAAGGGGATTTATAAGAAGGGTGGCAACAGACGTTTTAATAGAATCTGTAGTGACAGGACAAGGGTTAATGGTTTTAAGCTAAAAGGGTAGATTTAGACTGGATATAAAAGATAATCTTTTTATTATAAGGGTGGTGAACTGGCAGAAGTTGCCCAGACAGGTGGTAGATATCCCATCCCTGAAAACATTCAAAGCCAGGCTGGATGCAGTTCTGAGCAACCTGATCCAGTTGAGGGTGTCCCTGCCCCTGGCGGGGGCGTTGGACTAGAGGCTCTTTAAAGGTCCCTTCCCCCCATACTGTTCTATGGTTCTGTGTTGGCTTCTTCTATTAGCTGTGTGAGGCAGGGGCTTTCATGAAGGATCTTGAGATGGGAACATGGCCACCTGAATGATTCAGTTGCTGCTCCTGAGCCCACAGCACAGCATTTTTGGTACACAGAGATATGGAATGTCTGCATCCAGCTAAAATAACAAAATTTTTTTGGTTGTTTTTAAGATCTTTTAAGACAAATTCCACTTACTGGAATTGCAGTTACTTGCACATTTCAGAAAGTGCTAATCTCTGAAGAAATGAGAGCATTTTAAGTGGTAGGATAATTAACATCACTAGAAATCTGATTTCAATTTGACAATAAAACAGGAAACTTGATTAACAGTCAGATGTGAAGAGTTGATTGATAGCAGCTTTGGTTTACAGCCCTGAATCCAGTATTGTAATTTAGCTACAATAAAAACAGCTTTCTTTCAATTGCAGTATCACATTCTTCACAGAATTACAGAATTTTTCTTCCAAAATGAAATTCCCTGGATTTACATGCGAGCTTGTGGGACCATAGTTCACTGTTGACTACATGGTTTGTCATTTCCATGCACCTTTTCTTTCCAAGTACTGAAAGTGATGCATTCGACTTAGGTCAAGAAAAAAATAATGTACGTCCTCCACGGTGCTAATCTCACCATTCTTATTGAATGTTGTCCCTACTTATTCTTTCCTTGTTCATTTACTTTTTTATAAAATATGGTTTTATATTCACTGCGTCTAATGGTTGCAAAACCATGGCCTTTTCAAAAGATCATTTTTTACTTCAGGCACAACTAACAGAAATGCCATGGATACATTCTTTAATGTTTTATTTAAACATGCAAAAGTTAACTATCTGATTTGGAAACACAAGTTATGAGACTTTTGACTGAATTTTGATCCTGGCTACATTTGCACATTTAAAAGTTTGAAGTATAATTTTCATTAACTACAGCTCTTCTGATTTCAATTATTTTTAATGTGACTTCTGACATGTTTTCCAAAAGCTGCATGTTGTCCATGGGGTACAAGATTAGATTTTGCTTATAAAATTTTGCTTATAATTATTTTAATTAAATTTTAATAATTTATTTTAATTTTGCTTATAATTGCACCTTATAATTTTTTCATAGTTCTGGCTTGAATAGGTAAGACCTGTGTGTAAAGATAAAAAGAAAATATATGTTTAATCCAGAAATGGGGAAATTCAGGGGAGAGAGAATCTGGGTATGGGTAGTTTCTTTCCCGTAAATTTGCCTCTGGATTGCCTCTCTGCAAGTTGTGCCTCATGATGCTACTGAGTCTCGGAGGAGGCAGCTGTTGGTGCAGTGGTGATGTTCTCTGCCTGTAGCTGGAGTTGGTTCTCCTGGGGTTATGTGGTCCAGTGTGCTGGGGCCTCCTTCCTGACCCTGGGAGGGAGGAGGGGAAGAAAAGGCTTTCCATCAGTTTTTCCATCCCAGTCCTGTGAGAGTAGAGGAAGAGAGAAGCATGGGGGTTGAGCAAGCAGCTGTGTGGTGTGTAGCTGACTGCCAGGTTAAACCACACCACCATCTATGATGGAAGCTTACTGTGATTTGATCTCCTGTGCCTCACATAGATCTAGAAAGGAAGCTCCTTTGTGCTTATGTGCTACTCAGCTGCAAGGAGTGTTTTTTATCTGAAAGAATTGCATCTAAATACCTCTCTGTTTCCCAAGTAGGGTGCTGCAATCTTAGATTTGGTGCACTTTATTTCTGATGAGAAAATATATAAGCAAGGTATATATATATATATATTTAATATAATGTGAGAAATATAAATAATTCCTGAAGTCAGAATACTCTTGTATAACCATATCTACAGAGATTTTTAGGATTCAGTTTCCCACAGATGTATTTTAATTAGGACAAAAATGTCTTCCCGCATCCTCATCATAAACCACTGACACCTTGACGCATTTAGACATTGAGATTAGCGCAAAAATCAAGTTGTTCTTTGGTTGCTGAGAAGGATCTAGATAGTCTTCAGACAGCTGGAAAGTTCACCACAACGAAATAAGGACAAGTCAAAATAGATTTTGTAGTGTGTCCAATCATAATGCTTAGAAATAAGATTTTCTACTTAAAAGTGTAAATGTGTGTTCCTCCACTGGGCAAAATACTAGTGATAGACATTTCTGAACAACCTTTGGTTTTGGTTTTCTTCGTCATAACGGATTGGACTATATTAGCTCTTACTTTATATCCAGAGATATAAAATACTTCATTTTAAAGTAATATTTTTCTACATAGTTACATCACTGAGGGAAGTCTGACTGGTTTGGAATTGTTCTTGGATCTCAGAGCCTTTTGGGAAACTAGTATTTCCAAAATGTGATTTTATGTTGCAGTCATCACATAAACAAATTAGTCTCAAAACTGCTTAGAACTGAACTTGAACTAATTCTTTCATTTCTGTGATTCAGGATGATTAAGCATGTGTGTCTGAGTCTTGAATTTATTTATAATCCTGTTTTTCAGTGGTGCTTGCTCTGCGCTTTCAGTCTTGTAGCCACAACCCACTTGATTAGCATGGTGTCAGTCCATGAAGAAGTATTGATGAATTATTTTTTAAGAAAAAGAAATGAGCTTTTGAGAATAACATTTAAAGGACAGTTGGGGGGAAATATGAAAGAGAAGCTCAACTTGTAGGAAGAAAGGATAAAAGATGGAAAAGAAAGAAGAGAAATGGATATAGAAGATATCTCAGAAAAATGGCACCTGTTGCAGTTGACTTTTAACACTGGGGAGAGGATGAGAAATGAATCATTTAAGATCATGGAATCCAACTGAAAAACAGGAGGGAGGTATAGTAACCTCTCTAAGCAACTTAAAACAGAAAATGGATTATCCTCTAGAGATCAGCATAGGTCACAAAATACTGTAGATAGCCTTTAATTCCTAAAAGCAAGGGATTTAATAGCAAGGGCTATAGCTGGCATGTCCAGACAGTCACATTTCATCACTATGATTCTCCCTCTTCCATAAAGAAGACACTGGAAACCTGGACCCCCAACCAGTCTTCACGGGCAGAGGTATTGCAGTAATATGCTAACACGTGTCCTGTGCTTGAAGTGCTTCCTTCCCACATGGCCATAATGAGAGCTCTGCATGTAGGAGTTTCTAATTTGCTCTTAGCCTGAAGGATAACATAAGCACTGTGGGGATGTTGTTAAATGTGGCTTGTTGTTACTACTGTGAGCTGCTTTCTGCTTACCAGTTCCGTGGGCGAAAAGTGATGTTCCCTCAGAAGGTTTCTGGTGCAGTGTATGTCAATTGGTCACAGAAAATCTTGAGAAGAGCTATGACAAGACATACTAATAAAAAAACCCAAATCATAATTGCTGGCATCCAGCCTTAAAGTTCAGTGTGGGAAATTCTTCTTGCAGGTTGGAGGGAGAGTACAGTAAACTCGTGTACAGCACCTCTTTACATATACAAACATAATTACAGTTAGTTCGTGTCTTGTTGGAAGTATAGCTTGTATCCAGCCTTGGCTCTATTCCACTTTTGCTGTTTTCTTTATGAAAAAATAAATGTGTGTGGCCGTAAGTTAAATTTATCTTATAAATACGCATGATTAAAATCGACCCTATTTGCTCATGTGCCAGAATAGTCCCAGCAGGGGAATTTTGAGAACCCAAATTTATTGCTTTGGCTCCTTGATTCTTCTGCTCCTTCGGCTCCAACCAGGGCTCTGGCCAAACAAAAGCTGGAACAGAGTAGAGCATTTCTGCTGTGTAGTCAGGTACATTCTGCCAGCAGGGACAGCTGGCAAAGTCACTGGTGCTCTTGGCTTTGTACCAGGGACAATCCCCTCTGATGGGAAAATGTAACCAAATTATGCACCATTTAAATTACTGCTTGCTGGGCAAAAACCAGTGCTGATCTCCTGCAGCATGGGATTTGGTCCCTGGGACTTTCAGGGTGGTGGGAAACACAGAGTAGTAGAATGGTTTGGTTTGGAAGGAACCTTAACGATCGTCATAGGCCAGGACACCTTCCACTAGATGAGGTTGTTCAAAGACCAGTCCAGCCTGGCCTTGAGCACTGCCAGGGGTGGGGCATCCACAGCTGCTCTGGGCAACGTGTGCCTCATCACCCTCACTGTGAAGAATTTCTTCCTAATACCTAATCTAAACCTGTCCTCTCAGTGTGAATCCTTTCCCCCTTGTCCTATCGCTACGTGCCCTTGCAGAAAGGGCTACGCTGAGTTCTTCTGATGCCATACAACTCTGTTATCCCAGGCTTGGCAAGTTGAATAGTACCCTAAAAAAACCCCTTACAATTCACTGTTTAAGGTTTTTCCCATCCCAGCAGTGTCTGCAGTGCTGGGCACATGTAATGCATTGTACTAGGCTCATTTGAAGCTTGAGTGGCTCATGGGGGTCAGCAGCAGAGTGCAGGCTTTTTCACCCCTTGAGCAATGAAGCATTGAGTAAAAGTTATTATAACCAATTAGTGGTGGCATTATTATTACCAATTAGTGTCTGTATGAAGCAAATCATTACTCTTAGTTCAGTTATTAGCAGCCAGGTGTTCATGAAACGTGCCATGTGCAGCCAGTGTTGTACCTCAGCAGTCACTGCTGAGGCCAGTCACTGAATTTGTGATGTCTCTCTGTAAGGGGGTTGTCACACACACCCCCCGCCCCCAAAAAGAAGTGTGTTTGACATCAGTGCATAGGTTTTTTTGGTTGCTGCCAGTGTTGTGTACCTAGTGAGTGAATAAAAAAGGTCATTTCAATCTCTAGACTGGCATTCTGAAACCTTTAATATAGTGAATTCATGATTAATGATGTAAAGCAAAAAATTAGAATTCCAGTTTTCTTGTTGGTTGCTGCTTCATTCATCAGAACAAAATGGCCATGCCAGAGAAGGGGAGTTACAGTACAAATTACTCTTGACTGCAAATATTGTTTCTCTAGGACTCCTGTTTATAGAACAGCATAATAAGCAGTATTTCCACACACCCATTAGTTATGCAGAATGACTTTACAGAAGACAGTTTAGACAGCAAGCAACACTAATTAAATTCTATCGAAGAGCTTAATTGCACCTTTAACATTTTAAAATTAAATAGGAAGTTAAGGGGGAAAAAATTCTAATTGTGTCTTTAGCATCACTTCCTTATTGAACTACATATTTAACTTTGATTAATTTTTCAGGGAGATTCATGGCTGTAGCTCTATAAATACACAGAACAACTAAAAAAATAAGAAAAGTAAGCATAGCTAATAAAGATCCAATACACGAAATAGTTTCTGCATAGAATTGACTTTTATTGTGTAATTAGAATAGGCATTAGAAATATTTTTTGTTTCTTGGAGAAAAAAAGTAGGGGGTTGGAGTGCTAGTTTCTCTTTTGGTGATTCAGATGTCTTCTGATTTCCAATATTAGTGAAGAAATTTTCTTTGAGGTCAATTCAAAGGAAATGAATTGTAGGATAGCATCCATCAGGGTGCTTTGAGCACAGCTGGGCAGGGACATCTGGTGGTGCAGTAAAGGAATCATTGAACACTTGCAACTGGAAGTGCAGTGGCACTGGAATGATTAAGGAAAAAACATAATTATGGTCATACTGTGATTACTTTTCTGTTCCAATATTATTCCACAAACACTTACATGCGTGTTTAGATTGGGGTTTGTGTATGGTTTTAATTTACTGGAAAAGTAGAAACTAAAGCCCTATTCTTGAGCTGGCAGCATGCAGGCATAATGTGTTGGACTCCCTTCACTCAAAGGGCGTTTAACCTACAGTCCGCTGCAGGTTTAAAATCAGACTTATGAAACTGGATTGTGGTTCTGTGGATGGAGTAGGGTATATGTTAAACCTGTGCATTTGGACTCTGTACTTCTGCCAGTGATTCACTGTGATCTCTGGGCTAAACTGATTTCAGTTGCTTCAGTCCATCATTTAATTTTCAACCCATTTTTGAGTCCATCTTTCTGTAAGAGTGCTGTGATAGTGCTTCAGCTTTTGAACTGTGTGTATGGGTAAAGAATCATAAAAAATACAATTACTACATATCTTTGGTTTCAAAGTTCTGTGTTAATTAAAGATACAGTGAGCAATTTTATTTGTATGTATTTACCTTGAACCCCTAGAGATCAAAATATGTGACCAATATTTTAACTGCTGTAATTTTAAAAGACAAAGTCTTTGCCATGAATTTTTTGATGCTGTGTGCAACTGTGCCTGATACTTATTGTGCACTTGTTGACAAAACCAAGTCCTTGGAACCATACGTGTTGAAGGTCATACCCTTGGGAAGAGTTTCCCAGGAGTGTTTAGTGCTGTGATGTCTTACCAGCTCTGCAGCAGGCACTCCCCTTCATTTGTGAACATCTTTGATCTTGTTAAGTTTTTCCTGCTGTTTGTGTATATCCAGCCATTGGTAGTACATGTTGACCACTCATGGAGCCTTCTGAGAGGTGGTGTCACCTGCTCTAGGAGGGTATGGGCACAGCACTTCCAGGGACACATGGTCTCTGCAGGTGGAAGGCAAAGGGTTTTCTTCATCTGCTTGTGTTTGCAAAGCTTTTGTGACTGTTGGCCTGTCTCCCCTTAGAGTAGGTGTCCTCTTGAAATAGCGGTGTTGATAATTTACTAGTTTGTGCTTTGTGTATTGTGTCAGGAATGCATTTTTATCATCATGTATTCCCCATGCAATTCTATAAAAAGAAAAGGGGAAAAAACACAAGTACCTTCTCTCTCCTATGCTACCAAAATGGCTTTTCAGGAGGAATCAGTAACAGCTGCAAGCTTCAGCTCTTCTCATTGTATCCTGGACAGAAAAAAAGTCAATAACCTAAATCTTTCATAGCCAAATATGGGCTCCTTGTTGTCGTCATTCGTCACACAAGGAACCCTATAGTTGGTAAGACAGATATATATATATAATCAAGCTCAGAATCAGAGCAACCACTGTATAATTGAAAAACTGAGACTTACAGATTAAGTCACCTTAAAGTAAGGAGCTGCAGAGATCAGCGCTTTGCAAAGTACAACAATTTATCTCAAAGTCAGAAAATCTATTCCCTGCAGCTTTTCACAAGAGAATGGGTGTTTCATTGAGATCCAACCCTCCTTTCTCTCCTTGCAGCAAAACTTCTGTTTTGTTAAACTCATCATGACTACTTTTCCATAAAGCAACAGTTCTTTGTCATCTTGCATTGTCACCCTAGTGGTTCTGTCACCATCCTTTAAAAGTTTATCCCCTGTTGGTTTGGATAAAAAAGAGAAGCACTGGCATTTGATACTGTATCCTTTGTTTCAGAGATGTCCCAAGGCTGTGGTGACAACTGGGAATCAAGGATAGCCACAGAGTTGCTGCAAATGTGCTGGTTTTTGTTAATGAAAAGCTGGTGTTCCTCTGCAGCCCTTCTATGTGATATTTAATCTGTAAAACTTTATATTGCAAACAGCCATTATAGAGAAATCTGTTGGTTTTATCTTTCAGGTGCAAAGATGGCTTGAAAGGGTTTACATACTCTGCACTAAAGTAAGTAAAGTTTCTGTGACTATGTAAGACAAGATTTTGAGGAATCATGCACAGGGGCAGCTGCATTGTAAGAAGAGTATTCCTAAGAAATATCATGCTGCTCTAAAATTTTTCCAACTTTTCAGGTATACAACATATTTTGAAGAAGGCATAATCATAGAATCATTTGGGTTGGAAAAGACTTCTAATGTCATCCAGTCCAACCTTTAACCCAACACTACCAGGTCCACCACTAAACCATGTCCCCACATGCCACATCTACATGTCTTTTCAATACCTTCAGGAACGGTGACTCCACCACTTCCTGGGCAGCCTGTTCCAATGCCTGACAATCATTGCAGTGAAGCAATCTTTCTAATATCCAATCTAAACCTCCTCTGGTGCAATTTGAGGCAGTTTCCTCTTGTATGCTAGAAAGAGAGAAATCCCTTTGTATTTGAGACTGTTGTTCAAGAAAACTCAGACATATGATTGCATGTTTTTGAAGGAGTGCTAATCTCCTGTCCTTCTAAAACTTGAAAAAAAAAAAGTTTCTAAAACTGGGATTCATGATAACCCATGTTTTCCTGGAAGCAAATGGCTGCTGTGTTTTTATCTGGAGGTTATTTGCTACATTACAGAGTGACAAAGTTTTTATACCTTCATTACCCACAGCAAGACTGCCATGGTACAGTGTAACTTGGATTATAGTGCATAGTGTTAGGAAACATCTTGCCATTGTGTCCTCCCTTGCCCTTGATACACAGTAATTCTACACCTAAGATGAGCCAATATATTGACAATATCAACTTGGTGAAGAAAGAAGGCTGAAGATGAGGCCAAGCAAAACAAAGCTGTTGCTTTCAGTGGGAGCAGAAACATTTTGGAGATTCTGCAAAATAGATATTTTATAAAAATATTGTAGTAATTATCAACCTTTACGTGACCCCATTTTGCTGGAGATAATTGAGATATTTCAAGTGCCTTTTTGTATTCTTATTTAGTGTTCTTCCCTTGTCTGAGAGATGGACTTCCCTATTAATGTTTTTCTTTTTAGTTTTAAAAAATTCCTGGCATCAATTGTATCCTCCAGCTGAAATATATCTTTAAATATATGTCAGTGGAGTGATCCTCTCTGAAGAAGTACGAGGTTTGGTAGCTGTATAAGATGGGTTTTTACAGACCTGGGAGTCTGTAAAAATTAAACTGGTCTAAGACTTAGAGGCTTATACAGGGCTTCATGTATTTGTTTATTTATGTAATTGGTTTGTTCTGTTTTGCTTTTTTCTTTCAGGTTCATGTATTTGTTTATTTATGTAATTGGTTTGTTCTGTTTTGCTTTTTTCTTTCAGGTTCAT